>NW_013666884.1:104331-126966 GCF_000517525.1 Limulus polyphemus | reverse complement strand
CTATCTGTATTATATATATATATATATATATATATATATATATATAACATATATATATATATTACCAGTATCTTTTCGGTACAGAAAAAAATAACTGGAACCCCGGACAGAAGAGTTCTTTGAAAGAATTAGAACGATAAGGTTTGCCATTTTTTCTGTATGCTTGTCTGGAAAGGTGCCTTACTTACTTAGTTGAAAATTCATTGAAATAGTGTAATTTGGATTCACTCCATAAACACATATGTAAAGATTTAGGCAGCTTTATAAGTATAATAAGCTTTAGTTTTGCTCAGCCAACACTGCACAATAGTCATTCTTAATACTCAGACATTTTAAAGATGGTTTTATATGGGTGATTTTCATGGCCACCATTTTATTTCAACACTGACTTGAAATCTAATTAACTCATGGGGTCAAACCCTTTCGATTGATATACATGTCCATGCTCAAGGTCTCATATATCAACTTACTTTAATCCTGCCTAAAATAATTTCAAGTTGAGGGTAGGATGGTAAAGATTCCTAATCTAAACTGTATTAAAAGCCAGTGTGTGTCACATCACGATTTAATTCTCGAAATGGGGAGTCATAAAAGCTAAAATGCATTTATTCAGACTGAATAATTTCAATTACTGTCTGCCCATTACAATTTTAATAACGGGGTGCAAGGGGGCCATGAAACGTTATAATTACAGCGAGTGTTAGTATAATAAGCCTAAAGTAAAGACATAGTGTGGGATCACCAAGCCAAGAGCCTAAAATTTATCATGAAAGTAAAAATATTGATTCAATTTTAAATTTAAATTGTTTCTGAATTAAGCTATTTTCTGTTATATCACCAACATTTTTAACAAAAAACAAACCTATTTAATCAACGTAGACTTGAAATTAAGAAATCAACAAATATATTTCCAGTTTTGTTGTCTATACATTTCATTTTATACTTTGAGTACCTAGACTAACAACAATATTAGGTTATAGTTTTTTGCTAAGCAACATGCCATAAAAGCTACTTTTGGAAGGTAGTGTTACCAAAATGCACTGGCTTTTCTATATATTAGAAGTTGTTGATCTAACTGATTTTTCACCAATAATTATTCTATGAATACGCCATGAATTCATTTAGTGAATGATCTTAATTTTGATTGGTTTGATGCCTCGATTGCACTTTTCTGCCTCTTTGTTAATCAAGCCTGATTTTGCACAATTGATTTATTCCAGTTAGCTATTAAATGTGAGGTTAGGGTATACTATGGTAGTACTCGCCCTGTCATTTTTGATGGGCTATACACTAGTGAGTAATAAAATCAAATCGGGTATACATGCGCCCCACACTTGGTATTGCTGGTGCATAAAAAATATAGCTGATAAAAAAGAATAAAAGGTCTCATAGATTAATTTACCCTAATCCTGCCTAAAAGAATTTCAAGTCCCACGGCTATTGAGGATTCTCTCTTGTTTTTACTTAGTATTATTTAGAGTACTGAGCACTACCTAGTATTCGTAGTACTGTACAAATTTTAAAGTATTACACAGACAAGTTCACAGAAAAAGTTAATATACTGATGTTCCCTAAAGAAAATAAACAATGTATTTAAACTGATTTTATAAAAAAAGTGCTAAAAATTGATTATCAAGGATAACTAGATTTTTATGGTGCAGTTACATTGATACAATAGACCTACATATGAGTACCTTTTCTGCTTTGAGAATGACCTTTTCATTAATAATCTTGTAGATGGAAAATAAAGAGAAGAATAAATAAAATGAAAGTCATAAAAATGTTTAAAGTGTACATATTACATGTGATCAACATATTACATACAAATAAGCAAAACTTGGTCTTTGTCAGGCCCATATACAGAATGTTTGAAGGGGGGGGGGGTTCTAATTTGTGAGATCAAAAGCCAACACAAGGTATTCTAATACAATGAGGGCCTGGGAGCATGTGATTATTTCAAGCCAAAAAATGCTAATAAATCATCAGAAGAATGTAGACTATGTAGAAAACATTAAATACCATAACAGCTGCACTATAAGCATATATTTTTTGACATCACAAAAATAGGGGGTTTGGCTGAACCCCACCCCCTGCGTATGTACATGTTTGTGTTTTATAATACTGAAACTACAAGTATACAACTGTATTGCACACACAGTTAGCAACCCAATCACTGAAGGGGAGATTTTTTTATGGTAATTGGTTAAACAATTCTTATATCATTGCGCTGTAACAAAGAAAATCTTCAAGAGCAAAGGGATCCAACTAGTGAATATATACACACAGTCACGAATGCTAAATATTCTCTTTTTATATATTTGAAAGAGAGAATTCTGAAATAGGTGTGTCATAAAATATTTTTTTAGTCTAGGCTGAACAGGCTAGTAATAGTATTGAGAAATGAGGGCCACAATGAGTAAGAATACATTAGAGTAAAAAAAATAAATGCAATAACACAATCACTACTTCTAAATGTCACTGACAAAGTTTAATAATGATGAAGAAAAAAAAAACTCTCTGCAGACTATGTGGTGAAGAAAATTCATAACAAAAGCAGAGTGCGACATAATGAGTGATTGGAGTCAAACAGAAATCAATATTTCATAATTTCATACCATGAATTTTTGATATTTCAGACCAAGACAAATAGTCTTTCTTTGCTTATATTGTATATTAACTTGTAAATCACTTGGTTAACGTCTACTAAGTTACCAAACAAACTGGGCATATACTAAAAGTATTCATATCTCATTGAAAAAAATTTAGAAAAAGTGAACATCTAAAGAAGGATTTTTTCTGGGAAGTACTATGGGAAAAGTGTTTGGAATGTGATCTTTAGTTATGCAAAACTCATTGCATCAAAATGATTCAATGTACAGGGCTCAAAATTTTCATAACTTTTACCAATATAAACTGTAATGTTTTTATATATTAAAAGTGCTACCCTTTATTGAAATATAATATTTTTTTTAAGAACTCCAGTTTCTTAATACTAGATTTAAAAAGTACATCAATAAAGATATAATCAAACCCTCATGCAGTCCTAGTGAAAGTTGTGTTCTTGTTGTGAGGATAATACATTTATTTAAAATTGTGTTTATTATAAAAACTTGCATGAAATACAAGACGTATTATTCCTTGTGTCTTTACCATGGGAGTTCACTATGAGCAACTATGTATTTAAGACAAATTCCTCAATATACACATCTACCAGAAATAATCCTCACAAGTATAATACGTCAGGCATGTTCCTCACAAGTACAATATACTAAACATGTTCTTCACTTGTGTATCAGTACTAAACATATCCATGAAACATTGTTTGTTATGAAAAAAGCATGTTCTTTTCATATACAATATAGTTCTGAGATGATTCTCAAATATACATATTCAGTGTATTGTATATTCTTCAAAAGTATATCCATCAGATATGTTACTCTAAACTATATATGTATCTGAGATGTTCCTCAAACAAAATCATACCTAACAGGCATTCTTCAAAAATACAATATATCTTCCAATTATGTTTTTTAAAAATACAATTCAGACATATCCATGTACTACAGGCACTTTTCACAAGTACTGTGTATTTTTCAGACACAACTGTATGTACAAAAAACATAAATCCCCAGGTAACTAGACATATCAGAAACAGGTGTAAGTTTTCAGACACAAATTATAATATGCACTATTTACAGTAGGTGTGTAATAAAGTGAATCTTATATATTAGGAATGTATAACACTGAAACCTGTGCCTTTAAAGAAGATACACTATTTTAAAAAATATGTGCTACAAACAAAAAAAATATTTATAATGAATCCAAGGGACCCAAAAAATATAAAAAACACAATGTAATAAAGAAATAAGAAGAAATTTCTATACACAGAGTAGTAAACAAGTGAAATGAAATAGTCAATCATGACTGATATTCTGGAGGCAACGTAGGTGAATGCTTTTAAGAACAAATATGATAAATATAAAGACTGTCAATCTCAAACATCTAATTGTTGAAAAAAAGAAATAAGTATAAAAAAATTGTTATTTGTGGAGAGACAGGCAACAAGCACTAACAAGTGCACTCAGACTTGCTTATTATTACTGTGAACAAATTACTGTGAATGTGAATTTATTGTGCTCAATTCATGCATCAAAAAATATACCATAATCAACTGAAGAAAAATTAAGCAAGCTGGATCAGTGGTTCAAAAATATCTGCTGGAACTTTGTGAATATACAATCTGAGGTGTATAACCAGACCAGACATATACAGTTACTGGAGGTGCTTAGGCAATGAAGTGTTACACATCCCATGAGATATAGAAGACATTTACGGAGTAAATCTACTGCCTCTGCTAAGAAACAAATTTTTTATGTAGTAGGAAGCTACTAAGGTTACAGATTATAAATACAAATTGACAAGTGTATGTCAACTATATTTTTCCCTTGATGTAGCTCTAATAGACAAACTGTTAATACAAAAGAAACTGGAGAAAATGTGGTTTACAACTGTATCATACAATGCACCAAAAAAAATATCTCCAGAAAACTATATTTTAATACTTGAAAACAGACATAGAAGTACAAATAGTTTTTTCTATTTCACATGTTGAGTTTATTAAAAACTTTATACATTAATTTTATCATTCATGTGTGTGATCAACAAAATATATGTTTAATAGAACTGATGACTGAAATATGATGGTAAAGGCAGATTCTGTGGAGAGTATAAAATTAGGGTAGTCTTTAAGTGTGATCAACTTCTTGAAAATCCACTTCAATGTTGATAAAATGTTATGCATTGGTTATGGCAATTTGGAAAGAACTTACTTCTTGTACCAAAGAAATATAGCTATTGTGAAGAAAAAGATTTAAAATTTAAATGTCATTATATTAATGGAAAAGTGTCAGAAAACTTTAGGTAATACAATTTTTAAGATTTTTATGTATTTATATATATTTTGACCTTATGACTTACAAACATATTTGAACTATATGTAAAACTCTGGTCAGGCATATTTAGAATAATGTGTATAGTTTTGGTCTAATTACTTCAGAAAGGATATTAACATGTTGAAAGAAAAGTGCAGAGAAACTCAGAAAGACTAAATACAATGATATATGGATTAAGTGATAGAAAAGCTATACAAGTATGAAACAAGATTTAAGTTTTTGGATCATTTTTTTTTCTCAAAAACAGAAGTATATTGAATCAGGTGTTTAAATTGTTACAGGCTTATATTAACTGCCAGTTGGAAACATGTTTGAAAGGCAGAAGATAAGATTTGAAAAAGGAATCTAAACATTGCTAATAGTACCTAATAATAAGCTCTGGAAGCTCAGGTTCAGACTTATTCCATTGTAGAATTATTCATTTGTAATATTTACAAACTTCTGCAATAGCTTGCCTGACAAAATTACCTGCATGTTACTTAAAGCAATTCTAAACCTTTGACTGATAGGTATATAATATAGACATACTAAGATGCATTTAGAATTAAGTTGTTTTTTTTCACTGGGTTGAATAGTGCCTTCAGTAAACGAAATAGTCTTTTTGTCAACTTGCGCGTAAAAATCTTATATTAATAATTTCTCAATAGAAAGGCCTGCCTACACTCTCTAATTTGAAGCTTAAAATCAAAACTGTAATCAGTGTTAGTTTGAGAAACTGGAATACAAAATTCATTAATACCATAATAGGTTGACACCTCAATTGTGGAAATTTATAATCCAAAAAATATGTATTTTGTTCTTATTTAATGGTTAATTATAAGTATTTCTTATGAGGCTAAATAATAGTATGTCACTTTCCCACCTGCTGTATCAAATACTGGAAACTGTAATAATATAGCTGTGGAAGTGGTGTATGGATGATCTGTTCAAGGTTTAAATAGTTAATGTAAGAACAAGAGACTATCCAATTTACAAGAGATGATTGTTTGAAATGTGTAGTAGGAGGTAACGGTTAACGTTACGTTCGAGGAGGTTCTTCATATGATAACCTTGTTGTTGCGTTAGCTTACCAGAAAATGAGAAATACCAAATCACTTTACTTAGTTTCAGAACTGCCGATATTAACGTTATGTAGTTAATACTTTTAGTTTGTGATAATGCAAATCGCTGTTCATTTGATTAATGATAATAGAGTGTAACTTTTAAAACGATGTTTCAGTGTAACTGTAATCAAAATACATAATAACGCAAGGTACCTTATATTCAAGTTTCAACATCTAACACTAGTACTACTGGTAGTAAGCTTGCACAGTGCAGTTAGACAAAAGTTAAAATTAAATAATGACCAGATGGTAAGTGTCGTCAGATCACTAACAACAAAACGTTTAACAGTAACATTGTAATTGTGACAATTACAGTTAACAAGTTACATGCAACATAACTTAAAAAATCTTTCATAATATCCATGTCTTTGTTAGTGTTTAAACTTGTCTGTACTAATAAAATCATACCAATGTCCTGTCGTTTAAAATAGACAAGTCTAATTTGTTAAAATTAGATAACCACTGTGTAAGTGTAAGCTTATAATAAAGGTCTGGTTAACAAACGACAAACGATGGGTGTGAATCACTGTGATGTTTTGCAATAAGTAACACATCTAAAATCACAATACTACAAGTATAATCCTAGATGTAAGATGTTGATGGTGTTATCAACTGCTTTATTTTAATGTGTATAAATACATAAAAACAAAAAATATCAAGAAAGAGTTACTGTTTTAAAGAAATTCAGTGCAACAGGGTGACAATCTGGCTTATGACCTCAAAAAATGAGACAAACAGTTCACGAGTTTCGTGAAACATCCGTAACATTTACTCACTTCTTGTTCACTTCTAGTAAGGCTCCTTGAAATACTTTTCCTCCAAAATGAAAGGACACAACCAGAACATCAATTATAGCTTCCTCTACAGTAACTGAAATTTTTGCCCCCTTCAATAGTGTCACATCACTTTCCGAAGGCAACGCCATGGCCGTTAGTATCTCCGAACTTCCACCGAGCAGCCTGGTGCAAGCTGCAGCAGAGACCCTACAGGGCATGCGCAAGCGTTAATACGTGAAATTTTCTACCAATTTTTTGTTGTTTTATATTAGATAGGTGTAATTAGTTTTATGAAATACACTCATTCTCATTATATCATGTTTGTTAACTTTTTATCGCGTTCCCGTAAACAAAGTACAAACTATATTTTCATAAACGGGATGAAGGATCAGAACAATACGAATTTCACTTTTCATTTATATTATTCACAGAACGCCATTTCTAACAAGAATATTTACTAAAATTAAAAACAGTTCTTAGTCTCAAAGCGGCCAGTAGTATTAATGCTGAAGCTTTATTATTATTATTAAATAAAATGAAGCTAAAACTGTGGTATGTTAACTGTGTATATTGAATAACAAATGTAGCGTGGAGCTACCAACAACTACTTTCAGCACCAAACAGAACGTAACGACCACGCAACAATATTAGCGTATGCGGCAGCCATATTGGCTTCCCCAACTACCTGATGTTGTCACGTAGAATGAATGTGATATAATGAAATTATTGTCTGGACTGTCTGTTTTAATACTCTTTCTTTAAATAATCTTATTAAATATGATATATTGAATTAAGAGTAACTTTTCTGCAACACAACCTTACTAGTTCCTGTAAAAATGGTACAGTTTGAAAATGTCTTTTGTTTGTGGATCTTCCCACTGATTAAAAAAAATGAACAATCGAAACATCTCTGTGTATTGAATATTTTGGAAAATGACAACTCTGTCTACATTTTTTATAACTGTATATTTTGAATGGAGGCCTGGTTGATTGCAGTTTTCAACTTGAATACTTTATTATCTTGGTATGAAAATGGGAATAATTCAAGGCTAAGCAAAAGTGAAAAAAAAAAAAAAGACTGAAGGTCATTGACATAGAATCAGTTACTGATCAGGAAGATAGTAGAATCTTAAGATAAAGTAACGAAGTTCATGTTTCAGCTAGTCATGACGAAGAACAATAAAAGAAAAACAGCATTTATTATATAAGTGGTAAAGTTAAAATTAGATCAATTGGTAGTTTACTCATGTATTTGTCCATTTCAGTTACAAGGGATCTAAAATTTCTGCAATCTATTTGCAAGACACATTTAATTTGAGGCATTTATCTGCCTCATAAAATGCCCCCCAAAAGGTGTATAATAAAAGTCTACTTTCATATACCCACTGTTTTAAAGTGTTTTTAGTATACCTTTACTGCTCAAGCTAGTTAGTAATAGAAATCATTTCGCCATCATATTTTTTCTTCTAAATTTAAGAAACCCGAAGTAAGCACAATACTCATTCTTTTCACTTATTTTTTTGAGAATTATTCCTGAAGTTCGAGCTCGTCTATTCTTCTTCCTCTTTAAGATTTGAGAAAGTTTGAAAAAATATGTAAAAATACTAAATGTCAAACTCTGTAATAAATAACCATATATACATATTTTATGTACATGATGTGAGATAGTGAATTGTTTTACTTATTTATAAATCAACTCTTATATGTCTCCCATAGCAATGATATTTAATATATTTTTTATTTACTCAGTTGCATTATATATTACTATATTATATTTTATAATTTTTAAAAGGATATCAGTACAAAGACTTGTCTTATGAAAATAGTAATAATAACTAGGTACATAAGCACTGTATACCTCTTTACATATTTTGTATCCACAGTATGTTAGTTTGTTCATCCCTGGTCACAGTATCTCGCTAACTTTGGGTCTTCCACAAATGGATTGAAATAAGCTATATATATTTGAAACTTATCTTTTTGCCAATGCACTGAGTCTTTGCAATTACTGAGACAAATATACTCAGCAGTTCGCAAAGAAGAATAAAGTCCAATATTCACCAGAAGGATTATTTTTAACACATAGCTAGTGTAGCTCAAATGTAGTTTTGTATTTTATGACTATTAGAAAGTTTATCATAACTCTCCAGGTTTGAAAATATGATTGACAATTGATATATATATAGTCGAAACTTTGTAACCTATAACAGAAGTGTCTGCCTGTTGTTGAGTAGAATATAAATTTGAAAACCTTTCCAAAAGACCAAGTAACAAAGGTTAAAATTATCACTTGCCTTCTAAACTGACATAGAAACTAATCATTTTTTCTTTCTGCCTCCTAAGCACATGCACAGTAGTGCAGTGATCTGAAGAGGCATATTTGGCAGATGTTATAACTGGATGACCAATGAACGATATTCCATACATTGTGTTTGCATGTATACAGGAAAAATTTGTTCATAATACTTGTAATATATTTAAGATTGAGCTCTTTGAACTCATCTATCTTTGCACAACCTTGCAGTTGATAAGAGGAAGTTTCTTTTTTCTGCTTCTCCCATTTTGAGGTTATACGTGGTAGTCTTTAAAAGTCAATATTGACTTTAAAATGACTGATTTTCCTAACAAACCACAAGATTTTCATGTAAGATAGGTAAACATTAGATTACCTTGAATTTACACTATTTTTGATTTAGGGATACCTGAATAAATATTTTTTTGGTTCCTTTATTTGGTGTAGAGAATATTATGCTTAAAATAGTTTTATTGAATAATATAAAACGCTCGACTAAAAAAAAAAACAAAATAATTACCTGATACCCATTTCTGTTTCAATCAATTTCTAATCATTAAATGAATTTATTATTTTCCTTTTTTGGAATATTTGGAAAGTACCATAGGCAGTAGTGTTTATATATTTGTTTTGGGAGAGGGGTGTGTGTAAAATAACTTGAAGTAGGAAATATAGACTGTCATAAGAGGACTACTGAGGAATTATTTGAAAATAGATATAATTGATACATAAGTACATACTTTTAATGTTTTCTACAGTCTAAGGTTTGGCAATTACGTTAACTTATCACAATTCGCACTGTAGCGGTTAAATTCCATACAACATATTAGAGCAAGTAATTTATTTAATACTGAAGATAAAAACTTGAGGAGAAATAAGTCACAATTATTCAATTTTGAAAAATTACAATAAATACTTTACAGATTACTTCGGTGTCTAAGAAGGAAGTTTGTGAAACGATTAACTGTGCATCACAATCAAATGGAAGGAACATGCTATATAAATGAATTTCAAAGTATTGTTTGACTACATCCAAGTTTTTATTAACTGAATACTAGCTTTGGTTGAGTCTTGAAGGGAATACATCTCATAAATAACCAGGAAAAGAACATACTCAAGAGCAAGAACAGGTCACTGGTAACCGTGATATGCAGTGTATGTGTATAGTATTTATAATGTCCTTTACTAACGAGAAGTAACCTATATTAATAGAGGAATTCGAAGAATAAGTAGCATTCATGTTACCAACTCATTAGTTTATATTATTCAGTGAACAAACTGTTCAAAAGATTTTGAACAAGACTTTGGGAAGTTATTAAAGATATTTTCAAATATAGGGCAATAACATTTTGATGGTTCCCAATACTATTGTTGTTTGTTTTTTACCGCAAGGCCACAGAATGGGGTATTTGCGCTCTGCTCACTGTGGGGAATCGAGCCCCGGATTTTAGCGTTGTAAGTCCGTAAAGTTACCACTTACACATCGGAGGACCTTAATACAATTGACCTCATTAGTAATTTTATACTAAATTGTGAAAATTTTAATTGAATTAATATCCATTTTCACCAGTAAACCATATTAATGGTATTTTCTTATCATTTGCTACTTTGCAATGTTTTTGGAAGTTTATAGAACGCCACAATTGTATTCTTAGTGTATGTTTACACACTGTTAACGAAATAGCGCGTCGCTTTGAAAGCACTTGGACAAGTTTCTACTTCGAAAAATAACATCGTACTTCGTGTGTTATGTCTTCTAATTCTATTATGAGAGGCATATATTTATTTTCTTGAAATGTTTATTACGGAGCTCTTATTCCGCGCTAATATTTCAACAGATGTTTAAATGATAAAATAAAGGTCGAATTCAATATGTCGTTTTATTTTTCACACTTGCGGGAGACCGCCTATTAATGGGCATATACTATCAGAAAGTCGCTCATGTTTGTTTAAATTTTCAATTTTTTAACTTTATATGGATAAACCTAAAATCTATGTACACAAAATCAGCGTGTCAATTATATATTAAAGATAGATTTAGACACTTCTTACAAAGGCTGTGAGAGCTGAAGTACAATTTTAGCTTTTTGATTAGCAGCTTGTCTTAAGGTTGTTATTGTACAAGCACCTTTTAAAGCCTTAAATTCATTAATTATTTCATTCACACTCACGTTACAAGCATAAAATCATTTGTTTTCCTTATACTAAACAAGTAATCATTGTAATACTTTCCACCCCTCCTCACATACCACGGGGTCTTGGTTTTAGGGCAAAAGGGACGATAGAACACAGATAAGTTAAACTTTTCATACAAATACTCCTCAGATATTAAATTTTTGGCGTCTTTTTCTCTGTGGTCTGGTGGTTAGAACGTTTGACTCGGAATCTGCGAGTCGTGGGTTCGAAACCCGAACATGCTCACCCCTTCAGCCGTGGGGGTGTTGTAATGTACCGTCAGTTCAACAATTCGTTGGTAAAAAGAGTAACCCAAAAGTTGGCGGTGAGTGGTGTTGACTAGCTGCCTTCCTTCTAGTCCATCGCTGCTAAATTGGGGACGGCTAGTGCAGATAGCCCTCGAGTAGCTTTGCGCAAAAATTCAAAACAAACCAAACTTTTCTCTGTATAAAACTTATCCAAAACAGTAATTTCCACCCGTTACCATCTATACATTTCACAGTTTATATAGACAGAAGCGGGCCAATCTTTTCCTTATAAATGGTCTTCAGGTGTTAAGTTTAGAAGTTCTATTTTTCATCAGTAAACTTTATCCACAACAATAGCATTAGTAAAAAAGAGAACGTTCAGTACGTAATTTTTACATACATTCTTGTACAAACTGCATTCCTCTTGTGAAACTTGGCTAATCTTTTCAACCGATAGCTGTAAGCGATACTTAATATCAGTAATCCAGAAATAAATGCCATATATCAGATATGTTTTCACCTCTGTCTCTAACTTTCAAGTCTCAGTTACTTAGTGGTCTGACCTATTGGATTTCTTCTCATTTATTGATCATGTATTTGCGCTTAAATGCTTAAATATGATAATCATTGAGTGAAAATAAGTATAAACTCTTCTATAAATCTAGCCTGTAATAATGACTTAATATTATCGTGGTAGAAACTTTGTCAACATTATATTTTAACTACAACCTTTAATTTTTAAACACATTTTTGTATTAGATGTCAGAATACTCCAAGTTCCAACGTTCAAATTAAAATTTGTTTCATATCACTAGTTAACAATTATGATAATAAAACACACATAACTAAAATAACTTATAATTAATAATTTATGAGTCGGTATGAAAAAAATATACAATATTATACATTCCGTATCATCTTCAACAATAATTACTACCGTATTTGCCGGTGTATAAAACGATACTTTTTCTCTTAAAACAATGGCTGATTTCACCCCTCGTCTTAA
Organism: Limulus polyphemus; assembly: GCF_000517525.1. NCBI lineage: Eukaryota > Metazoa > Arthropoda > Merostomata > Xiphosura > Limulidae > Limulus > Limulus polyphemus. The sequence goes on along the minus strand of NW_013666884.1, from coordinate 114,413 downwards.
ACACAGGTTCAAAGATAGAGTTCTAGTAAGAACTCTCCGTTTAATATCATATTAAACTAAAACTACATTGTTCCTTTTACTTTTGTTTGCTTTATTGCGTTAAGTGTGTTGACATCATACTACCTACTGCATTACACTAACGTATTTGTAATTGTTTCATTTGTCTCGATTATTCATAACTAGAAGTTATTTATCTCACATCCTAGTTACAATTAAGCAAGCCATTTTTTATTTAAAATGTATTCATCTCATCCGTCATACTAAAATATTGCTAATATTATATCAAAAAAGTTATTTTCTGTAACTTTTATTAATTTTGTAAACATGTTTTATTGTAGATCACTAAATCTTAAGGTTTAGCTTCTTTTTTTGTCAAGGAAAAGGTGTTCAACTGTGATGAAAACTTTGTAAAGTTATTTATTACATGTTTGTGACTTAAGTTATGCCGCAATGAGCTGTCTGTAGCGTTTGAAGAGCATAAAAACCACACTTGTGGTTGTATTGATTACCCCAGAGCGCAGGTTAGCACAGTTTATAAATAACTTCTAAGAATGTCTTTACAAAAGTAACATCCTGGACTTGCTTGACAATAGCGGTCGTCCAGTCAACCTGCAAATACGGTAATATAATATTCTCCTGTTATACTTACACAACTAGGTTTTATTACACTGTTAAATGTAAGAGATATCACCCTCGCTCTAACAGAGGTGTGGTGTTGAATGTTCAATGTAATGCGACTATTAAAAGTACAAAAAATTACGATATATTTTACGTTAAGTATATCCAGGTCATTTAAAAGTGTTAAATAGTATAATGTAAAAACATATAATTATTTAGCTTCCAAGATTAATTATGAAAATAGTGACTTAAATATTCATTTTCACGTAACACATATGTATAAAATAATTCTTAACTGTATATATATATGTGAAATTTTGCATATAGATTGTTTACCCTCACTGAAATAGAAAAGACAAATTTTCAGAGTCGGGAGGGATAGGGGAAAGAAAGTTAACTGAGTTTGAGGGGCTCTCAGGACTGATTTTGTGGCTTTATTTTAAAATTTATAAGAACTTTTAAATTATCAATCAAAACAAAGTACACACAATCTTTTGTGTAGGGTCTTTTCCATGAATTTTCAAGGTTAACTTACTAGAAAAGGGATAACAATATACAGAAAGCCTGTTACAGGCAAACACGTATTTTGGAGCTGTGGTGCACTATAGTAATGATCGTCAAATTACACTATTCGGCCAGATAAAAGCAGCCCGTTGGGTGTTGTTGACTATTTGCCTTCCCTTTAGTCTATTAGTTCAAAATTAGGAACGACTATCAGTATGAGCATGTAGTACTAAGTTCTTTGTGTAGATCTGCGCATGAATTCTGAAACAGAAACATATATAGAGAAATACAGATCATATATTTGCTCTGCATGTTTCTGAAATTATATATTATCATAAAATATACATAAATATATGAACTAGGTAGTACTTGTTTGTATTTCCTACAGAATCGCGGAAGATACATTTTGTTTTTTTATACTGAAAGCATTTAAAGCATGTAATTGTCTGTGAAAAATAACAACCGCGAAGTTTGAATAATCCATTGCTATTAAAGCCTAATATTGAGACAAAGTTTTGTAAAGATAATTATACTCATGAACATCTGCATCTTGACTGTTGCTTTATCAGTGAGTGTAGGATGTGGCTATACTAAACAATATTGTCTTTACCGTTGCATTGTCACTGAGTGCAGGACGTGGCTATTCCTTGACGTTTGTGTCTTGACTGTTGCTTTATCAATGAGTGCAGGACGTTGCTCTTTTTTTGGTGTTTGTGTCTTAATTCTTGCATTGTCACTGAGTGCAGGATGTGGCTATTCTTTGACGTTTGTGTCTTGACCGTTGCATTGTCACTGAGTGCAGGATGTCGCTAATGTTGAACGTGTGTGCCTTGACTGTTCCATTGTTTCTGATTACAGGACCAGACGCTTTTTAGTTCTCTTTGTCTTGACCGTTGCATTGTGAATGAGTGCAGGACGTACGCACTCTTGTATGTCTATGTCTTGTCTATTACAATGTCATAGAATGGAAGACGTGGCTTTTCTTGGACATTTGAGTCTTGACTGCTGAATTGTTACTGAGTGCAGGACATGACTATTGTCTTGATTCTTGCATTGTCACTGTGCGAAGAACGTGCATGTTCTTGGACAACTATGTCTTGACTCTTGCATTGTCATTGAGTACAGGACGTGGCTATTCTTGCACGTCCGTACCTTGATTATTGGATTGTCACTGAGTGCAAGAAGTGGCTATTTTTCGTCCTCCATGTTTGATTACCTTATGTTCTAGCTAGGTTGGTCTGATTATTATTTCATTAGTCAATATCTCAATTTTCTTCTGAATATATAACTTATGTTATTTTTGGGATGGTTTTCTTTCTTCTCCTCCTGGTATCTAATGGCCTCATGAATCATTGTCGTGCTTTATCTATTTCCATAAACTTTATTTTATATGTTCAATGTTTTACAAGATTAAAACATGAATAACGTGTATTTTAAATAAAAACACATAGCACGTGAGCCTGGCCTAGTCGCTAACACACCGGGCAGCAAATCGAAAACTCGAAACATGATGTCACTGAACACTTTCTGCACACATTCAGCTGTGAGCGCATTATAAATAGGACAGTCAATCCTATTATCTGGTTCATAAAGCCAGCACTTGTGACTGCGAGTGGTACTGACCTTGCTCCCCCCTCCCGGTCAAATAGCTGAAAATTTGAGACACTATAGGTATCTGATAACGTCGTTTAGTCTACGTACGCATAAGGTGTCCTTTAGACTGAATATTTCAGTTATTCTATTGATTCTTTCTTCTATAAATTAACGAAACCGTGATTCTAATCCAATTAAATAAGTTTATTGCACACGGCTATACTGATGATAAATAACAACTATACCTGGTCACCCAAGGAAGCATTTAGTTTTCATTTCTAGAATAACTTTAAACAGGCTATTGAGAAATGAGATTGTTCAAAATGTCAATAATAAGTTTGTGAACAGGTTTGTTGACTAATTACAGGTGTTTTATTTTTATTTGGATAAAATAATAATAATAATAATAATTCCTGTGATACCTCATATAAATCAACTGAGAATCATTCTTTCTATAAGATATTCTCCAGAAAGAGTTTTATAAAAAAAAAAAGATCTTTAAATAAACAGAAAGAGCTGTATGAAAAACGATCTTTAAATAAACAGAAAGAGCTGTATGAAAAACGATCTTTAAATAAACAGAAAGAGCTGTATGAGAAATGATCTTTAAATAAACAGAAAGAGCTGTATGAAAAAAGATCTTTAAATAAACAGAAAGAGCTGTATGAGAAATGATCTTTAAATAAACAGAAATAGCTGTATGAAAAATGGTCTGTAGGTGAACCGAAAGAGCTGCATGTAAAATGATCTGTATGAAATAAAAAAGTACTTAGTTCAATTTTTATTTGATCATCTCTTTTGCTCATTTTTATTGAAATTAAGGAACTGAAGTAAGACCTTCGAGCATACATTACAATCAAATAATATAACATAGTTACTTAAACACAAGGCCATGAGTTACTCCATCCTTGTCTTCTGTATCTTTTTTTTTTTTTTTGTTGTTGTTACAGCGAAGACTGGTATAGATACCCTATTATAATATTTCTTTCACTTTGCAATGTCATAGGATAATAACCGTTCACTGAAAATATCTGGTTAATCCTGTTGCAAATAAGATCACATCATTTTGTCTGTTTACTCCAATGCTGGATTTCTTTCGTTGTGATCTATTCTAAATTACAGTTCAAATTTAAAAAGTGTTTTTTTCTACAATGACAAATTCCTGAACTAATTTACTTTTTTTTTATAACCATTTTTCAGGTATTTCAAGAACGAAAGGTATTATTTATTTTAACCTCGTTTTAGTTGTTCTTCTATATAAGGTTTAAACAACTGAATACCTGTCACACGTGTTGTTAGTTATCTTGTTTATTGTACTAATTATTAAAACTCAGTGCACTATTATTATTGTCATCACATTTTGGAAATCTTTGAAATTTAAATGAACGACCCCTTGGCGAAAGACAGTTTCTTTTTCTTGTTAAAAAGAAATTTTACCCAATAAAGATATTCCTGCAGTGGCTTTTATGTAGGAAAGCTATGACCACGAAGTATGTAGGGGACATACCGAATAAAAAGTCTGACCAACGAGCTGTAAGGAAACTTTTTAGTATATGACAAAACGCCCAACCGGCGAGAAATTGTTGTATGAAATTAGTTATTCTTGGACACGGATCAGCTGTACGTGTTCATTGTATGATTTTTTTTTTAATTTTTCATGGAAGAAATATGACAATAATATAAATACTAAATGAAAAAGGGCGGACCATTTGGACTTTTGCCGAAATAAATGCTTTACTGTACAAGATGTTCTGTAGATGCAGCTGAACGTTTATAAGTTGCAAATATTTAATCTTCTTTCGTAATATTTCATGCACAGACGACAATATTTGATTTGATGACTGCTTCAGCTGTGGAGTTACAGGGACTATTTGGGCTAGTCGTCCCTAAATTCGAACTAATATTAAGAGAGGGAAGGCAGCTAGTTTGTCAACAGCTCTCATCGCCAGCTTTGAGCTATTCTAATAGAGGGATTTCACCCTTATTCTTATAGCGTAACTGCACGCCCCAAAGTATTTGAAGCGTTTTTTTATCATAGGACGCGAACCATGAACCCTTATACTCGCAGTCAGTCTAGCAAAAACGTAGGTTACGTCTGGTTTTTGAAAGAAATCATGTGTACAACAATATTTCATTTCACAAAATAACTATCGAATCAGGAGAAATGTGAAAATTACGTAAAGACTTTTAGATGAAATATATACAAAAATTGGGTTTAGCAGATTAATATATATATATATATATATATACGTATCAAATAACGTAGGTAAACTCTATGATTGTCAAATAAGAAGTCAGTGTTTGAAACGATAAATAACATAACATGCAACACTGTACATACACCATAGGCAACAAATATGGAACGTCATCTAGACAAACATGACACATGTCATCTTACCTCTAGATAACAAACATGAAATGTTTCAACTTATTTCTAGGTAACATACGTGGAAAGTATTATTTAAGCCCTATGTAACAAACATGGAACGCTTCATGAATATCAAGGTATACAAGGTTTGATCTTTTCTAGTATGCAAATATATTGATAATAACAAGGTATACGAGGCTGAGTCTTTTCTTGTACAAAAGTACATGAAATCAAAGTATACAAGGTTCAGTTTCTTCTTGTACACAAATACATGATACCAACGTATACAAGGTTCAACTTTTTCTTGTATACGAAAATATGACATCAAAGTATATACAGTTCAGCCTTTCTTATACACCAATACATGATATCAAGTTATACTAAGTGCAACCTTTACTAACACAAACACATGAATATCAAGAAATATAAAATGCAGCCTTTGCCTGTAAATAAAAACATGAACATCAAGGTATACAGAATTCAGTTTTTTCTTGTACACAAATACATGATATCAAGGTATAAAAGGTTGAGTTTTTTGTACACAAAATCATGAACATCAAGATAAACAAGGTTCATCTTTTTCTTGTACACAAATACATGAATATTAAGGTATACGAGGTTCATACTTTTCTTGTAAACAAATACATGATACCAAGGTATACCAGCTCAATCTTTTCTTGTACATAAGTACATGAATATCAAGAAACAAGGTACAGTTTTTCTTTGTACACAAATACCCAATATCAAGAAACAAGGTACAGTCGTTTCTTGTAGACATATATATATATATATATATGATATCAAGGTACAAAAACTCACCTCTTTCTTGTACACAGGAACATGACATCAAGTTGTACAACAAGGTTCACTATTTTCTTGTATATAAGTACATTATATCAAGGTAGAAAGGTTCATTCTTTTACAATACAGGGTGTAAAATGTTCAGTCGTTTCTTCTACACAAATACATGAACATAAAAATATACAATGTTCATTCTTATCTTGTATACATATACATGATATCAAAATACACAAAATTCACTTCTTTCTTATACACAAAAACATGGCATTTAGGTGTACAATGTTCGATATTTTCATTTACATAAAGTCATAAACATCAAATACACAAGGTTCACTTTTTTCTTGTATGCTAAGACATGATATCAGAGTATACAAGATTCAGACTTTTCATGTACTCAAATATATTATATCAAGGTATACAAGGTAATATTATGATGTAGAAATACTCAATTGAAAACAACGATAAAACTTAGAAGGTTCTAGTAACATGATGCAATAATACCACAATTGGTATTCACAACATTTGAACTACATAAAGTATGCTTCAAAAACAGTTATATAAACAAACCTGCGATAAATTATCACTTATAAAAATAACTAAATTTAACACTCGCTCTATACTTAAACCATCTAAATAATAACACTCACATTAACTTAAACAATCGTGTATATCTAACAATAAGCCCCTCTTCAAGAAACATATTTTTTGTACTATATAAAAAAGACTGATTTCAGTTCATGCACAAAGTCTACTCATACAGTCTGCACCAATATTTGCAATCCCCCTGATGACTTCAATGCAGAACCATTAGGTTTGGAGGTAAAACACCTACCTCTTGATCCTCGCAATGTCGATTTTGCACCTTTGGATGCATGCAAGAGACTGATGGTCTGTCTGGATGATGAACTCCTTCCTGTAGAGGTAGTTCTGGAATTTCTGGATGGCAAATATAATGTTCAGACACTCTCATTCAATCACAGAGTAGTTCTTTTCACTACTCAACAGCTTTTGGCTTACGTACATTATGGGAAACAGTCCATCTTATTGTTCCTGTAGAAGCACTGCTCCAATTTCAACGTCTCGTGTATTGGCCTAAACAATGAACATTTTGTTGAAGTCTGGCATTCTCAGGATTGACGAACTTCCTAGCATGTTCTTTAACTTCTAAAATGCAATCTGCTGTGGTTGTTCCCACTTCTCCTTGTTAGGTTGGCCTTTCTTGGTAAGGTGAGTCAGTGGTGCAGCAATTTCACAATAGTTTGGGATGAATTTCCTATAGTATTCCGCTAACCCCAGGAAAGATCTGACTTGTTGCTTGGTCGTTGGAGCTAGTGCAATGTGTATGCAGGTTACCTTCTCATCTTCCATGGCTATCTGTCAGTCACCCATCTTGTGTCCAACGAAGTTCAGTACAGAATAACCAATGTAGCACTTAGATGTTGTGATGGTCAAACCGGCTGCCCTCACTCGCCCAAACAGCTCTCTCAGTTTCTTCAGGTGGTCTTTCCACCTGGCTGTGTGGGTTAGAATGTCATCCACATAATGTTTAATGTAGGTGGTTTTGTACAAAATCTTCCTTATCATGCTGGTAAATGTCGCTGCTGATTTGACCAACTCAAATTACATCCTCTTGAACTGGTAGCATCTGTCTGGTGTTACAAAGACTGCATTCTTTTTAGATTCTGTCTCCATCGGAATCGGCCAATAGCATTCACTGAGGTAGATTTTGGTAAAGAACTTGTCCCATCTAGTTTTGCCACGATAATCTCTGGGTTGCCCATAAGTTCGGAGTGGAACTTCGTCGCAAGATTCAGCTTCCAGAAATCTATGCAGAAGCAGTTTGAGCCATCTCTCTTCTTCACAATTACCACTGGTGGACAGTAGGCTTAATGATTTCAGCTTCTAACATTACCTCAAATTCTTGCTTGATTAGGCCTCTCATCGCATAGGGAATCTGGTATGGATTACCTTGAGTGGATTCGTGGTTGTGGTCTCGATCTTGTGTTGCACAAGGTCTGTCCTGCCTGGTCTATCTGTGAAAAAATTTGTGTGCTGGCACATTAGATCTTGTAGCTATTTCTTCTGCTTGCCAGTCAGTTCTTCACTGATTTTGACATCTTTGTACATTTTATCTCCACTTAGTGATCTTACGTCTAAAAGGTCCCCATCTTCTGGTTTTCCGTCTATGACAGCCGCATGTGCAATGTCGGTCTGTGCCTCAGTAACTTCACCCATTAAGTCTTCTTCTCACTCGAAGTACCTCTTCAACAGATTGGTGTGGGGTAGATCTTGGTCTTCCCATCCACTTTCACTTTATAGTCCCTTCTGCTGGCCACTTATTCCTCTCTACTCTGTTATCACAATACAATCAATGACAAATTCACTTACAATATCCCGTTGGTTACCATAGTTGTATCAAGAGCTTTAAATAATTTTCTTTTACATCAAAAGTCTACACAGGACTGTTTCAGTTATTTTATAATCCAATTGACATGAATTATTCTTTTCTACTCTGTTATTACAATACAGGCTGTGCTACTGAGGCCTAGAACTTTTTACAAACTAAGAGATGTTATGATATAACAATACTCACGAGAAAAAATCAGTAGATTCGAGTAACATTACGTCAATTCACAACAACTGAAGTACACAACAAATGATTCGTAAACAGTTACGTAAGCAGACTTGCCATAGCTCCTAAAAGTAAATTACTATAATGCTCACACTATATGAAATAAATAATACTCTCGTACTAAACGTAAAATGTACAGCGTGTATATTTAACAATAATACTTGGACATTCATTTAATAGATTCACAAAATCAAGACAAAGACTTTATCTCTTAATTTATTGTACTTGGTCGAATATAATTGATTTTGTCATTTATTACATTTGTTCTACACGTAATCGAAGAAGGTCAGTTCACCTCTTAAGAACACACTTTTACATCTGTTCTTAAACATAGAGATGATCTAGAGACATTAAGCTATAGGAAAGTCAATGGTCAGCTCGAGACCTACATATGGTTATCCATGATTTTGAGCTTGTTACCAGCTAAATGACGTTTCATAAAAAGACAGATTTTGAAATATCTTTCCTTAGTTTGTTTAGGAAGTTTTTGTTTCGCTATATGAACACAGAATGACTTTTTTCCACATATATATGTTCCTGAGTCGTCTAATTTGTTTAGCGATGTGTTTTCATTGCAGACTTCATTGAAATGAAATATGCCATAATTTCCGTTTCAAAGACCTTAGTTTTTATGAATTTTAAGTTCATTATCCTGCAGATTTGTATTAAATATTGTGTAATCAATCGTTATTAATACCTTGCCATAACTATGATTTTTAATATTCACTTCAGGTTCAGAAAATATATTGTATTCATACCGATGAATTATCTTTGAAGTCGTCATAAGCTATAGATATTGACTCCTGTTGGGAATAAGTCGTGAGATAAACTTAACATGAATAATAATAGCAACTTTAAGTTGTATTGATAAACATGACACAAGAATAGTGTTTCCTTAAAAAAAATCTAAATAGTCGCTAGAGTAAATAATTGTTTGTTTATGGCAGAGTTATTAAGGCTACCTACCTCCCTGACTATAATTTTAAAATACTGATCACAGGGAAAGCAACCGACCGGTAGCAACCACCGCCAACTCTTGAATTACTTTCTACCAATGAACAACGCCTCTATGGCTGAAAGGGTGAATATGTTCAGCGCAAAGTTTTCGATCACGTAGATTTTGTGTCAAATTCCCTAACCAACAGGCCATTCTAAACCTAGTAAATCATGATTAATCTGTTTAAAAACGTATCTTGGTGAACAATATCCATGAGCTTCAGTTGACCATAACATGATTTACTATCTAGTTTTTAAAGTTTGTATTTCTACATGATTTAGTAGTTAATTTATTCAGTTTCTACTTCTACATGATTTAGTAGTTAATTTATTCAGTTTGTATTTCTACATGATTTAGTAATAAGTTTATCCCATTTATATTTGTGACGTTTCCTGAAGATAGTTATGAGATTTTATTACACCAAAAGTTGCAGTTTTTAAGAAATACTTTAAGGACAAGCCAAAACGTTTAGTGTATAATTTAAACTTTATCATATTTATATATATATACAATTTGAATTCGTTCATATTGTTACGTCTCCGTTTGTTAATTGATTTTCCGTAACTTCG
>NW_013666884.1:98184-103635 GCF_000517525.1 Limulus polyphemus | reverse complement strand
AATTCACGAAGGTACAAGATATTTCCAGAAAGCAGGGGGCGTGACACTAGTCACGTGACCTCGCTGACGCAACAATATTTAATCAAGAGAGATAATTTTTTTTATGTCATTATATTATTGTAAACATTATCACGAGTTATTGGTCTGTGTGCAGCATTCTTTCACTCAATGTTTGTGTATTTCTTAGAAAATATGATATGAGGCATTTTAACTGCATATTTTTATGTAAAAATGCCCAGTCTCGATCACTTACGAAATGTTTGTTGTTGTTTTTTCTTTTGTTAGTAGGTTAAAGGTCTCAACGTACCGTGTAATTTATCTGATCTTTCTAAAGGATAATCTCATTGTAAAGGTGCAAAATGGTCGATTGAAGGTTAAGCACAGCTTGTATACATCATACGTGAATCTTGACTTTAAAAAACGAACTCAGTGTGGATCAAGTTTGACTCCACCAACTAAATGCACAGCCTGCACTGACACGGGGTTAAAGTCAAAACTAAGAAACGAGTGTTATGAATTACATTTTTTCGTATAAGGAGTTATCAATTTAAGAAACATTAAGCTAGAAAACCTAATCTCGTTAAAAGTTAACAGTAAAACTTCTGCTGGTGGATGGATACACGGTGAGACACGCTTATCGCACACAGAATGGCTCCGAGTTTGTTTGTTTTTTTTCTAGTACAAACCTTTAGCTCATAGTTCCATCATTTCTTGACCGATTTGAGATCTAATTACAGTTTTGGACTTAGGAGGCCAAACCCTTTCGATTGGTATATTTGACCACGCCCAAGGTTTCATATATTAATATACTCTAATCCTGCCTACAAGAATTTCAATTTGAGGGTAACTGGTATAGATCGTGATGAATAATAAAATCGAATCGGGTATACTCGCCCCTCACGACTGGTGTTGCTGGCGCACTAAAAATAGCTAATTAAAAGGAAAAAAGTCTCATAGATTAATTTACTCTAATACTGCCTTAAAGAATTTCAAGTGCCGCGGCTATTGAAGATCCTTTCTTGTTTAGAAGAATAACTTAACATAGATTTATCGTGTTGCTATAAATTTTGAATCATATAGTACCATAGTATTGTTTAATTGGTTTAAATGTAAGATTGGTTATAAGAGGTGTGCTTAATTCTTTTTAATTTTTGTATGTCATGATTCTGATTAGGTTAACAAATTTCTTATGGCTAAACCGATCTGCATAATCAAAAGAAATCACATTTCATGAAGTATTCCACTTTTTGTGTGCGATATTTACTGCAAGAGCGTGTTAAGTTTCAAAATTACCTTGACAGAATATCACTCTAAACTAAACATATGTAAACTACATTAGGCTTTTTCTATGAGTTATAATACAACATATTTATCTGTAAAATGTTAAACTTGTGTTATATTAATGGGATCTATAGAAAGGACTGTTTGCATTTTGATTAACAAGAGTTTATCCTAAAAACAACATATTTATCTGTAAAATGTTAAACTTGTGTTATATTAATGGGATCTATAGAAAGGACTGTTTACATTTTGATTAACAAGCGTTTATCCTAAAAACAACATATTTACTTAACTTCATGTATGTGCGCGTGCTCTAGATATTTTGAACAGCAAATTCAAACAAACTTATGACCTTGAGCAATCTAATTACAAAAAAAAATCTGTTGAACATAAAGTAGAACGTAGCGAAAGGTCAGTTAGTGCTTTGCTGAACTGGTTGTAGTCAAAGCATGTAAGCCACAGAATATTTGCCACCTAGAAACTTGTGGAAACTCGTACCACTGTTACTTCACCACTACAGGGGCAACTACAGGCTGTAGAGGTTGGGGTACAATACTACTTAAGTCCGGAGGGCACAGATTACGTCACTGGCGCTGGATTAGAGCTGTCACCTCAACGCCTAAGCGACGAGCACCTGAAAAGCAGGTCACGATATACCTTATGGATAAGGAACTAACCCAGTTTCTTGGACATCGAGGTGACCATCCGGAAAAGTCTTAAAGCAGAGGGCTGGCTCCATACCAGTCCCTCCCTCTCTTTCACGTTTTAAAGACCCGAAGCTTTGGCAGCTGGTTGAATTGTTCACGTAACAGAAAAGACGGCAAAACGAATATCGATAGTGAACACTGTAGCATAACACTCACATACTTGTTTGGTCCAAGACTTTTAAAAAGTAAGTTATCAAACAACAGACCAACAGGTGGGGCTCTGACTTGATTCTACTCTTCGGGACAGCTCGAACGTGTTCAAAACACGGTCAATGCTCTTCTGGCCTATGTGAAGTATTCATTCACAAAAGCAGAGGACTCTTCGGATATAACACGTGCCAGCTTAGCTTCTTCTGGAATTAACGGCTGCTTTACTTGAGCTGAGTAAAATGATATTTAGTTCTTACTTCGTCGGTCTGTTTCTTCTGTTCTTGGCAGGTATGTCTATGATTGTGATCTGTTTCCACATTTCAGAACGGTAAACAAATATTAAATAAACAGGTTATATAACATTTTGTGCTCATAATTACTTTAACTTCAAATATATTTGACTGTTAAACAAAATGGTGCACCCCGAAAAACGCAACAAATACTATTCACCTGCAGTTTTCCTTTGAATAATTTATGATAGATTTTATCTTTTAATGTTGAACTGTTCGGGATAAGTCTGTACAAATCTAGTTCACATTGAACATGGCTTTGCAAACATTATGTTGATATTATAAATGTTGTAGGTATTCAATCGTTTAATTATCACTGATGTAGTTCTTATTGGAAGATCAAATCTTATACTCGATTCTTAATTGGTGTCTATATGCTTATACATAATAACAAGTGCAAAAAATACATTAAATATTGGTTTCGCAATAAATAAACTAACATAGCCCCCTGTTATCATTACATATATTGCTTGGTACAATGAGTGCTAATACAAAGCATTTATTTTACTCAAAGAATTAGCTGAAACTAACTAACTCGTGTGGTAAGGCTCCATAAACGAATACAATCGTTATCAACGTTTATTTTTGTCCTTTGGTAAGAGCAATAATTGCTGTGATTCTTTATTTTGGTAAGATTAAAGCCTAAGCTAAAGTAATTCACGTCGTATTGATACACATATGTTTGATAATAATGTTTACTGTGGTAATTGCATAAATATGTAGATTTCTATTTACAATGAACGTTGAAGGTTTTTTAGGGTCTCATAGAAGTGTACGGTCGTAATGATAACATGCTCATTATTATTTTTCCATTATGATCTTTACGTAGATACTAGTATTGATCACTGATAAATGTCCCGCTTCTATTGGGTGATATACTGTTTGGGTTAAATAAAATTGAATTCTGTTAGTATTAATAATTGTCAAATGTTCCTATTGTATTAAGTGACAAATTGTTTTTTCGTAAATAACAATGAATTTTGTTAGTATTGATCACAGGCAAATATTCCTGTTGTATTAGGTGACGTAATGTTTGTTTTGAAGTACAAATAATTTTGTTAGTATTGATCACAGGCAAATATTCCTGTTGTATTAGGTGACGTAATGTTTGTTTTGAAGTACAATGAATGTTGTTAGTATTGACCATTAGTAACTGTCAATATCAGATTATGTATTTTTTGTCTTAAATAGCAATTAATTTTGTTAGTTTTCATCGTTGACAAATGTCCCTGTTACATTGAATGACACAATGTTTGTCTTGAATTACAGTGAATTGTGTTAGTACTGATCACTGATAAATGTCGCAGTTGTAATAAGTGACGTAATGTTTGTCTTGAATTATAATCATGTTTACTAGTATTGATTAGTGGCAAAGGTCTCCCTTATATTAAGTAACGAAATACGTGTTCTAAGTTAATATAAATTTCGTTAGAATTGATCATTGGCAAATGCAAGTAATGTTTGTCTTGAATACGAATGAACTTTGTTAATATTGATCATTTGCAAATACCCCTGTTATTATTAAGTGGGGTAAATCTTATTTTGAATTACAAAGAATTTTGTTAGTATTGATCACTGGTATATGTACTAGTTGTAATAGGTGACATAACGTTTGCCTTGAATTACAAACTACTGTGTTATTATTGATCACTGGTATATGTACTAGTTGTAATAGGTGACATAACGTTTGCCTTGAATTACAAACTACTGTGTTATTATTGATCACTGGTATATGTACTAGTTGTAATAGGTGACATAACGTTTGCCTTGAATTACAAACTACTGTGTTATTATTGATCGTTGGTAAATGTTTCTGTTGTATAAATATATGCCTAAATATTTGTCTTCAGTTACAATGATCTTTGTTAGTATTGATTACTGGTAAATATCCCAGTTGTATTAGGTGACGTAATGTTTCTTTTGAATTACAATGAAGTTTTTAGTATTCAACATTCGTAAATGCCAATGTAGTATTAGGTGGTATAATGTTTGTATAAATTCAAAAGAGTTCACTGGCAAATGTATCCTTTATATTGTGTGATGTTATGTTTGCTTTTAATTATAATGAACTTTGGTATTATTGGTCACTGGTAAATGTTTTTGTTGCATAAGATGATATAATGTTTATCTTGAAAAACAACAAACTTTGTTAATATTGATCACTGGCAAATGTCCCTGTTGTGTTAAGTGACGTACTATTTGTCTTGAATTACAATGGATTTTGTTAATATTGATAATCGGTAAATGTCCCTATGGTATTAGGTGATGCTATGTTTTTCTTGCAATAGATTTTATTTTGTCGGTATTGATCAATGATAAATTTTCCTGTTTTATCAGGTGACGTAAAGTTTGTCTTGAATTACAATGACCTTTCTTAGTATCGAGCACTGTTATATTTCCCAGTTGTATTAAGTAACATAATGCTTGACTTAAATTACAATACGTTTTGTTAGAACTGATCATTAGTAAACGTTTTGGTTTTATAACTTCGCATGATGTTTGTCTTGAATTAGAATGAACTTTGTTATTATTAGTCACTGTATTATGTCCCACCTGTATTATGTGGCATAATGTTTATCTTGAATTACAATACATTTTCAGAGTATTGATCACTGCTGAATGTCTATCTATCTTGGCCAAAATGTTTGCATTCTATTCTATTAGGTCGTCAAGAAATTAATGTCACTTTTTTTTAGATGAAAAAACCCGAACCACTTATATATCAAAACAAAACATTTATTAAATGAAATAGTCTCCATTTTTATCGATAATCCTTTTCCATCGTACAATCAGGTTGTTAATACCCTGATTAAAAAAAACACTTGGCCTCGAAGCAAAAACACATGTCGATGTCCTCTTCAACACCTTCCACATTTGCATACGTTAAGATGGAAACGATGATCATCCGAAAGTTCGTGAGGCACCCAAACACCTTCTTTTAAGGAATTTTCCCATATTTGTTATATGTTTACGTATTATTTCATGAGAGGCACGCAATTTCAGGGCCATTTCACAAGTATGTT
>NW_013666884.1:88656-97844 GCF_000517525.1 Limulus polyphemus | reverse complement strand
ATTATACGTGATGTACGTTTTATGGGGGGTGGTTAATGAAAGTGTTTCGAAAGGCAACATTAATCTCTTGACGACCTAATATACTGATGTTATTGTCTACATGCATGGAGTTGTTATTGAGTAAATGCCCCAGTAGTAACAGAGAAGGTAGCATATGATCAGACAAACATGTACGAATTGTTATTCTGTTCTGTATAAGTTGTTTTGAGCATTTTCGTCAATACACACATATATACACCTGTTTTGTATAAAAGGGTGTGCTTTTGTACAATTTTTTGCGGAACAGATCAACGCCTTTTAAGAAGATGTATATGTACTTAGTGTAAAGTCATGCCTTGACACAAGCCAGAAGTTATAGGGCGTCAAATTGTTCGACTGTCCAGAAATGGTATGAAGCAAACGGTCATTGTCGGTACAGTAAGGTACCCGTAGAGTATTGTATCTAGAATCCCGAAACGTAATCGAACTATAGGAAACATTGTTCCAGGAAAGTAGACACCAAAAAACTACTGCCCGAGATGACCGTGTTTTTGATCAGGTTAACTCACCAAGATCGAAATAAATCTTGCAACACCTTACGACTGGAATGGCACGAACACATTCATTCCAGGATATCCAGAACAACGGTGAATAGGAGACTGACCAAACATGGTTATTTTGTAAGAAGGGCTAGCTGCAAACCGACATTAACCAAAATTCACTGCTGTCACCGTGTTAATTGGACAAGACAGCATGGAAACTTACAGTTAGGACACTGGCGACATGTCATATTTTCACATGAATCCTTGTTAAAACTGATGGTAGGATTCGTGTTCGTCGTGTGCCTGGAGTATCGATGAGGGAAGACTGTCTTTCCCAGGGAAGACACACAGGTGGTGTTGCAGTACATGTTTGGGCAGCTATTCATCATGGTGGAAAAACTGCTCTTCATATCCTCCAGAGAAACGTCAATGGCGCCTCTGGCATCACATGGAAACAATATTTCTGCCATATGCTGGGAAAAGGTTTGGCAATAACTTTATGTTCCAGGATGACAATGCCACTGCACACAGTTCGTGTATTGTATTCAGTATTATTTCGACCAGGAGGACGTTATAAAATTGCCATGGCCAGCAAAGTCTCCAGATTGTAATCCATTGAGAACTGAGTTTCAGCACCTTCTAGTGACAAGTTGGGATAAAATCATGGTGGATTACATCAATAACCTCATTGACAGCATGCCACGTCGCCTTGCGAAGTTTATTAGAGCATGAGGAGAACCAACCAAGTGCTGAATGTTTAATATGAACTTATATAAGGTTACAGACAGGCCCGGCATGGCCAGGTGGGTAAGACGCTCGACTTGCAATCTGCGGGTTGCAGGTTCGCGCCCCCATCCCACCAAACATGCTCGCCCTTTGCAATTCTTCAAAAACATCGTTCAGTGTTGCAAGTAGAATAACAAAACAAGACAAATAACACTCTTTGATATAGCTAGAATCAAATATTTACACAGTGCTGGTTGGATTTTGAAAAAAATCACAAAAGGTTTCAGATGTTTACCAAATATTATGAAGTACGCACCTTAGGCAGGTACAAGGAAACTCAGTCCTATAATAGGAGACAAGGCATGGGACGGAGAAATAAAAATCACTGAAAAAAAAAGATGTCAGATATAAAGCAATCCTAAATAATCAAAGCAAAACTGAGAAAACCTGGCTGATGACACTGACAAGTCACGCATAGATAAAGTTTCAAGAAGTATGCAGAAATATGGTCTTTCGAAAAACGTAGCAGCAAGAAAACCCTTACTTGAAAAATAATATACACATTAAAATGAGCTTTTCCGAAATAACATATGTCCTAGTTTTTGGAACAGTGGAACAAAGTGCTTTTGACAGACGAGTATTAATTTGAACTATTCGTTCTAACGATTCGGTGTGTATATGTTGACCGAAGAGTCAATGAGAGGTTTCAGGAGTGCCTTATTTCAATACTCAAACATTGAGAAGGCTCTGTAATGGTTTGGAGTGCTATATTTTCACAAGATCAGCATAAATACCACAATATAGCAGTCCGCCATGTGTTATATCCTCTGGAAAGTAGCTGATTGGGCAGAATTTCATGTTTCCCGAAGTTAATGACCCCAAACACACTTCCAAGAAATCCCGAGCTTATTTGGTAAATTAAAAAAAAAAGCTCAGACAATCTTCGTCGAAATCCAGACATTAACCCCATAGAACAAGCACAGAATTTGCCGCAATTCATGCTTGACGAGCTACACTAAAGAAAACCTCTGGACGTGGAAATTATACACATCATTTGAGGAAATTCACAAACACAGTGTCACAAATATTTCAAGCTGTTATTAATGTCAAAGCTAGCCATACTAAATATTAGAATGAGCCAAACATAAAGACATTATTTGTTTATCAATTTTATAATAGTTTCCTGTAACGGTTATTTTCAGTAATTACAAATTAATCTTTATAATAGCCCAATGTTTTTTGTGTATAGCTCATAAAATGGCAGTTATTGAGGTGTTACCAACGAATCTGCTCACTACTGCATGTATATACATAAACATAAATATATCTATTGTGATAATGATCAGTAGGTTTCTATACTTCCTAACGATGATCACTGCTTTTGTTTATTCGTAAAAGAAATGTATAGCTTTTGATCAAAATAGTAACAATTCAAACTTTTGATAGCAGAAAGCAGGATGAATCAGAATTTGAGTCACGTTTGTTTCCTGTGTTGGCAAATACCATAGAGCATTCGCAGAAACTGCGTGATCTGGTCGACCTGACCTAAATTGTACCGATCTTACACCAAGGCTGTGTTTCAAGAGCACTTTCCAAAAAGGGGTTAAGTAACTGGGTTATTAAGGTGTTAAGTAATTGGGTTATTAAGTTGTTTCTGATTTCTATCTTTTTTTTCTTTACTATAAGAATTATTTCAAAACGGTGAAAAATTTGAGCAAAACAGTAATACTGGTATAAAACAAAATGTAAAACAAACAAAAACAATTAAATTATTTACTGTTCGGACATAAAATCGAGCAAAAAATGTTTGTAGACAGACTGATCTGATATAAGACTGAACAAGGGAATCTGTTCACTATTTTGATAACTAAGACTCTTTTATAGAGGGCTTTCATTGCAACAACTCTTTGATGGGTATTATGATGTAAAATGTTTTTATCAATATTCTATAGGATATTTTCGATCTTGCTAATGTTTGTGACTATGCTGAAACAGAACGTTCTGAATAAGAATGTATTTATTAAACATTCTAAATAATTTAATATTTGTTCTAATTAAAAATCGAACAAAATTCTCTTGGTTTAATCCCTCCATTATAAACTATTTCAATGATTAAATCCATTTTTTAATCGTTTTGCTACAGAACATTCAAAACAAAAACAAAAATGGTTTTTAGTTAATATGTTGTAAGAAAGTTTGAACAGATAAGGATTTCCTGATTGTTCTGATACACTTCGAAACTGTTGTACTTAGTTATTGAATACACGCTTGATATCAAACATTTACTGAGTACATTCGGAAGAAGAAAATCCACCCTGACATCAGCGTTAGTCATTCTTCTACAAGATATGCAGAGTAAGGGATTCCTTACTGAATGTTCTCATGCAGAATCTTCTGAAAAATACATTTCTTGCTCCTCGTTCTTTGGACATGAAATATATGTATTTATTATTATCCTATAATGTTTTTATGGAAAGTGAGTTTCTATTAACTGTTTGTGATATATGAGTTTCTAAAAGTAAACCTGACTATGGTGATAACACTTTCTTTAAGCAACGAACTTTCACCGGTCATTCTCATTATACGTCGTTAAGTGTAATATTCTTATTAATATCAGGTCTATCTTTTTTATAACTTTTATGCTGAATTATCAAAACTCGAGTGTATTTCAAAGCTTGATTTTATTATAAAGCCCACTCTGGTCCTTTTGTTAACTGTCTCAGAAGTGTCACATCTTTCTAGTTTTCTCTAGCTTGGACTGTCCTTCTCGCTTCTCTTATGTTTGTTTGGCTTAATGACTAGAAAGGTGACCTTTATTCAGGATAGCTGGCCTGAATTCACAAGGGAAAACAGAGCAGCTATTTACCTTTAACTGCTACTGGATAAAAGATCCTGTTTTATGTTGTTTCTGTTTGAGTGTACCAAAGAGAGATCCTATTTTATATTGTTTCTGTTTGAGTGTACCAAAGAAAAATCTCATTTTATGTTGTTTCTGTTTGAGTGTACCAAAGAAAGATCCTGTTTTATGTTGTTTCTGTTTGAGTGTACCAAAGAAAGATCCTGTTTTATGATGTTTCTGTTTGAGCGTACCAAAGAAAGATTCTGATTTATGTTGTTTCTGTTTGAGTGTACCAAAGAGACAGATGTTTTCTATCTTTGGTACAGTCCACCGTTTTTATGTATCTTGCACACTGCATAGTCAGACTTCTAACATAACTGTTCAATCCCCATCTGTCTTCTGTCTGACTTTTGTCTCTCGTTAATTCTTTATTTATGACACTTAATTCTTCTTCAGCCATTGTGACTTTTCTCGCGTTTTTCACTTTCTAGCTATGCACAACTAGATTTTTCCCTTTTGTTAATGCGGATGAAGTTTACCTCTGTGTTCATTCTTTAACATCACATAACTCAAAACAATAGTTAGAAAAAGAGAATCTCTATTATTTGTTCTGATATTTGCCTTTCTAAAACAATCTTTGCTGACCGTTTTGAAGTGGCGTTTTAACAACAAATCTTTGACGATTATTTTCATACATATTTTACTTGGAACACTGAACATTACTATTGTAATAAAAATGAAGAAAATCTCTTCTGAGTATTATATTGTAGAAAGAAGAAGAGATACTCCTATTATAAAACTTAATAAGGGAAATGCTGCTAATCGCAAAATACACTCGATCTTCACCAGTTTGACACGAACAAGAAATAGTGGTTAATCACTCTGACGTAGAAACTTCCGCGCAAGTGCTTCTTTTGCTGGCTTTTCTGGTCTAGAATAACTTGAAAAGGAAACTTGTCTTGGAATATTGCCAAAAGCATTGTTAACAATAAAATATTTGACACATTGAACAAACAATTATTCATGGGTTTTGAAATGGAGTATTTCGAAATGAAAACTCCAGTTATTAAGTTTAAAAACTGTTTCATATTTTTCTATCCCCCCTTTTTGGTGTTATAAAATGTGGGGTATAAACGACGGTTTTTCTTTCCATAATCAGTCATTTACCCATGTAATCTTACATGGTAACAATGACTGTGTAACTTTCCATAATCAGTCATTTACCCATGTAATCTTACATGGTAACAATAACTGTGTAACTTTCCATAATCAGTCATTTACCCATGTAATCTTACATGGTAACAATAACTGTGTAACTTTCCATAATCAGTCATTTACCCATGTAATCTCACATGGTAACAATGACTGTGTAACTTTCCATAATCAGTCATTTCCCATGTAATCTCACATGTTAACAATAACTGTGTAACTTTCCATAATCAGTCATTTACCCATGTAATCTCACATGTTAACAATAACTGTGTAACTTTCCATAAACAGTCATTTACCCATGTAAGCTTACATGGTAACAATAACTGTGTAATTTTTATAGCATTTCTTCATCTTTATGCTTATAAAGTATAATTATTTACCAGTGAAAATACAATACTAGTGAAATCGTACGCATTAATGCTTATTATTATTAACTTGATACCAGAAAGGTATTGTGACAAGTTTTTTAACCTTGGTTTAATGTAGTTGACCAGCATAATCTAACGACTTCTTGTGTATATCTCGATGAAAAACAATCTTTTGACGTTTTGAAATCATCGCCACTGAAAAAAAAGAACGTTACTTGAATAACCAGAACACCCTGAAGCTTACGGGATCCCCCCCCCCTCCTTAGGTTTACTAATTACATGTCAGTATGTACATCCGCATTGTTCACTTGGCCGAATCAACTTGTTTTGCAAGGTCATAGTTCAGGCACATGACGATGGTGAAACACCACCCTCATCAGCTGGAGACTGCAAGAGTAATTTTGTGAGGAAGCTTCCTCAACCCTAACTTAGCTATTCATATTAATAAGTGGTCTCGATCCAGTTCGGGCAATGTAGATGTGAGTAAGCCAGTAGCACGTGAAGGTAAGGCGTTCCAGGTAACGGCCATCACAGAACACTTGCCACCGTTACACACCGCGGGCAGTGTGCAGAAGGAGGCTGTGAAGCAATCGTGAGTGTGTATGTGTGTATGCTATTTTGTTCCAGCAGCGTTCTTGAAGCATTAAATAGGAACGCATTCATTATAAATTTTTCTATGTCAATAATATAAAAATTCAGTCTATGCATTGGATAAGAAAAAGATATACAAACGTATTCTACTTAACCTGCTAAAATTGAATTTATGATTTTGATTTGTAATTAGCCGTGTCCAATCATCGCATAATAGATATGGTTGATAATCTGAAACGACATTAACTTTTCTGTTTCAACAAAAACCAAAACAAACTGTTTTACGTGGTTGTAACTTATTTTTATTAATCAAGACCCATGATAGTGTGTCGTGTGGCCAAAACAACCCGCAGGACACACTGTGTTATTAACAGGAGGAATAGTTTAACGATTTTCCACTTTATGTAATTCGGACTGTGGTAATCCAAACTATCATATATTTTCAGCGGATGTGCTCTACTGGACTCTTACTTCATACACCAAATTTTAAGGCAATACATTTAGAAATACATAAAAAATTGAATTTCTTCCTATTTTTTTTTTCTTCGCACGAAAGCACGAAAACTTTATTGATTGAAAAATATACGCAAATTTTATGGATTTTTTTTTCAAATCTGGAACACTGATAGATCTTTGCAACCTACTATTAGATGTCAAATTTAATTTAAATATAACCCACATGTAAAAAGTTGTTCAACAAACATCACTCAATTTTTAACAAAATTTCTCACCACGCCTACGAAGTCAGGTGAGCTATCGGTCTAAAACATTTAGTACAAATTCACCTAAAGTGGACGTTTTTGTCATTCAGATTAAAGACGGCTGATTTGGAGCAACAAACCTATAGGGTGAAAGCATGTGCAGATACATAAGTATTTGTTAGGCCAAGCAAACTAGATTGTCAGTTTCTAGTTCAAGTTTTCTAAAGAATCATATAGGTGGATGGTTATTATTCACTGCCAACTGTTAAACACAGATTTACTCAATTTTATGAAATCCTCCTAATTAAAGAGCGTTTAGTTTCAAGTGAAAATAGCTTAAATAATTAGCATAAATAATGATGCTTGATACGGTTGTACCGAGTGCATTCGGGTGATGACAAGAACACGTTAATCTAGATTCCATGGCGTTACTATAAAAGAAGTTTGTTACCCTGTTTTCGAAAGGAAAAACTACCACCATATATTTTAAAGAACCTGGTTAGTTCGGTAAAGTATAGAATAATAGGGTTGCAATCCTAAGACTAATGTAGGTTACTATCGAGTGTCATTTTCTTGCTTGCTTTGGTTTGTTGGTGTGTATTGATAAAAAGTCATGGTATCTTTTCAAAAACCCATTAAGTGTGAAAAAAAAGACGCGGCAAAAAAAAAAAGAAAAAAAGAAGAAGGATTGACATCTAACTTAAGGGAATGAAATCAAAATGGGCGGCCAAACTGGAAGCTACATTTATAACATTGATAAGAATTGTACAGCAAATATTCATTCTTTAGTTAGCCACCACCAAACAAAAAACGCGGCCTAGCTAACTAATGAATGAATGTCTTCTGCGTCTGGACCATACTTTCAGGGTTTGTTACTTGTTATGGTAAAGTTTACCTCTTTGCTTGACAGTTTCTTCTCCCTCTTAGTTGCAGTTTATTTAAGTGTATTGCTGTTAATATATTTTATTCACGCATTAAAACTTAAGTGTATTACTGTGCATTACGATGCTTCTGTTGTTAAAGAAGATGTTTTTTAGAATAGAGGAGTGAATTAGTTTCGTGATGTTTACTCCCCTTGGTATGTGAATATGTTTGTTGTTAAGAAATGTGTGTAGTTGTGCGTGTCTTGAGATACTTAATGTTCTTTACTGCATATTTTCTTCAGACCGAGACTATTAGTGTTATTCTGTAGCTTGTGTTTATTTATATGGAAAAATTTTATACTATTTTTAAGTAAAGCTTTGTTAGGTTTTTGAGTTGGTCTTTGACGGCATGGATGTTGAAAGATAATTTGACTTTGGGAAGTATGTTGTCTACAACTGTAAAGTATCTGTTTTTGTTTAGTTGTAGTTAACCACTCACTATGTTATTAAAGTTATCGGGACCCATACCTGGTCATCAATATTTACGGTAGAGCTATATGATTACTTAGGACTAGTAGTTATCAAGTTTTATGTCCTGCGTTTTGGCTGCGAATGTGCTGCTGTCTGCAGTAGCAGCATCGGTACATAATCGATCATGAGACTTCTTGTTAGAAAGGCGGGTGTAATAAGTAATTAAACCTATGTGATTTTACAGGCAACGATGAATGTACCATATAAATTCTGATCATACTTTTGCAGTTTTCAAGAGAAGTGAAAACTAAAAGAAAGTGGGAATCAAACATTTGTTTCCAGTGGCAATGGCTGTGGAATAGTTTGCTTTGTTTAAAAAAAAAATCGTAAATTATTTGGTACAGCGAGCCTGATATTGCGAGACCGAGCCTAAACAATACAGTGACTTCCTGTTTTATGTCAAGTGATTCACATGCTATTTTTAACAACAGTTTAACTTTTTTTTTTAATTTCGATGCCAGAAATTTAACGTATGCCTTAAAAGTCATAATGAAAAACCATAAATTTGATACAAAGTCCATTCGTTACAGATACCTTTATTATTGAGCGATACAGCATAGAAAATGTTTTTACCAACCAACTCTAACGATTAACAACTGACAAAGAACTTCAGTAAATCACATTAAGCCATCCACAGCAATCCACATCATACGTACACAAAGTAATAATCATTGGTTCCGCTGATACCTAGATATCTCGAGCTTATTAAAATGTTTTCTGTACTGCATATATATATATATAAGACAAGCATTGAAGACGGATGAGATTTTGATGTGGAATTGCGACTAGAGCGAACAGCCTCAACTAGGTGTTGTACTTAGCGAGAAAACCGAACA
>NW_013666884.1:85024-87762 GCF_000517525.1 Limulus polyphemus | reverse complement strand
TGGAATACCTGTCCATTAGACGGGTGAATAAAAACTCGTAATTACTAGCTGGAATACCTGTCCGTTAGACGGGTGAAATAAAAACTCGTTATTACTAGCTGGAATACCTGTCCATTAGACGGGTGAATAAAAACTCGTAATTACTAGCTGGAATACCTGTCTGTTAGACGGGTGAAATAAGAACTCGTAATTACTAGCTGGAATACCTGTCCATTTGACGGGTGAAATAAAAGCTCGTAATTACTAGCTGGAATACCTGTCCATTTGACGGGTGAAATAAAAGCTCGTTATTACTAGCTGGAATACCTGTCCATTTGACAGGTGAAATAAAAGCTCGTTATTACTAGCTGGAATACCTGTCCGTTGGACGGGTGAAATAAAAACTCGTAATTACAAGCTACTACATGTTCGTTGGACGGGTGAAATAAAAACTCGTAATTACTAGCTGGAATACCTGTCCGTTGGACGGGTGAAATAAAAACTCGTAATTACAAGCTACTACATGTTCGTTGGACAGGTGAAATAAAAACTCGTTTATAACAAAGGATAGGAAATTGTACTTCTATTTTTTTTCTTAAGATAATATACATTAAAAATGAAATAAAAATACATAAAGGTACCAATACTGAAAAGAAAGGCATACTGTTTTCAAGAATTCTATCACTATGGGTCCACCCCCTCATGTCAATATGTATCACTGTGTCAAGTTTGGTGCTGATTGATCAAGAAATGTGGAAACGTTTTAGGAACAGATTTGAAATGATAGATATACGACCGTGTATTTTTTTGAAATAAAAAAACAAACAAAAAAAACCTTTTTATAATCAACAGATTTTTCAGGTTGACAATTATTTTAACCATTCAGTTTTCTCTACAAACCACGTACGATAAATAGTTCATGTTTTTTTTGACAAAGACCGTCTTATAGGGATTCTGATAGGTTTATTATTTCTTTAGTGTTTTCGTTCTGAAGAGTGTTGAAACAACATAAGTAATTATCTATTGTCATTAATATTATTAAGACGACCCAAATACCAAGATTAAAACAATGTTATATTAACAATGTCAGAACATAACTAATCATATGGTGACTAACGATATTAAAAAAATCTAAATGTTATATTAACAATGTCAGAACATAACTAATCATATGGTGACTAACGATATTAAAACAATCTAAAATGTTATATTAACAATGTCAGAACGGCCTGCATAACTAATCATATGGTGACTAACGATATTAAAATAACATAATTAACCATTTCTCCAACAGTGTTACAACGAGCGAAGAGGGCAACACTTATTAATCCTGTGTCAATATTTGTTGATCGAACAAGCGTAAATCAACAGTTTTGACGAGCCATTTTAAAAGGTGCTTGTGTTTGTTTACTAGTCATAAACACCAGCAGATATCATGAAGTTACAAGACTGTTCTCTTCAGTAGAGTTTTATTGAGGATACATGACCAACATAAAACCAAACATTGTTATCTAATTAAGAAAATAATCAGTGACTCGTAACGGCCCTCTGGTAGTTCAACTGTAAGACTAAGGGCTTATAACGCTAAAAATCAGATTTTGATACTTGCGGTTGGCACAATACAGATAGCTTTGTGTAGCTTTGCACTTAACAACAAGCGAACTAAATAAACACTCGTAGAGTTTGTTTTAGAAACTGTGACACGCCACACAAGGCAACAACTGGCAATTTAGATTCACCATTTTATCGATTTTAAAGCTTCAGTGACGTAACGTTTTTCGTTGGCTTTCTTTAAAGTCATATTAACCATTTGAAGAGTGTCATCTCTGTTTTACGCTTTGTGACTACAGATCCAAACGCACGCATGATTTCACGCAGTGATAACCGTATTTAAAAAAAATTGAAGTTACTTATATCGAACAAAAGATAGCTTCGAAGTAAGAATTCGTCGTTATACATATCGACATTTACGAAATGTTACATTAAATACTTGTCCCCCTTTGAGGCGGTACAGCGCCACCTCCTGTGTGAAAGGTATATTACTAACATTCATCGCATTGAACTGTGTATTGTAAAACCATTTTACAAAGAAGGGTAGGGGGTCTATGATGGCTGCAATAAGATTCTTACAGAACAAGACCGTATATCGTTAATGATATGTACGTTTATTGTTATTTTAATTTGTTTAAAAATAAGTCTAATAGATTTTTGTGCAGTTTCTTTATATATAATCTTACTCTGAGAGAATTACGATCCTAACTGAGTATCAACTCAGGCTGGAAATCTATTGTATTATTTAAATAACTTCTCCCTGAGAGATTTATAATCCTAATTGAGTGCCATCTTAGGCTGTAAACCTA
Source organism: Limulus polyphemus (assembly GCF_000517525.1). Taxonomy (NCBI): domain Eukaryota; kingdom Metazoa; phylum Arthropoda; class Merostomata; order Xiphosura; family Limulidae; genus Limulus; species Limulus polyphemus. The sequence continues at coordinate 85,423 of NW_013666884.1, read as the reverse complement.
TTGTGGTATTTAGATAAACTCCCTCTGAAAGAATTGCGATCCTAATTGAGTGCAAACTCAGGCTGGAAATCTATTGTGATATTTAGATAATCTCCCTCTCAAAACTGTGATGATCCTAATTGAAAATAACTAGGTAGTCCTGATGTTTGCAACATAGAGCTCTCCAAAACACATATTCTAAGTTATGTAGGTCGCTCTGACATTGTTAATATGCAACATAGAGCTCTCCAAAACACATATTCTTAGTTATGTAGGTCGCTCTGACATTGTTAATATGCAACATAGAGCTCTCCAAAACACATATTCTTAGTTATGTAGGTCGTTCTGACATTGTTAATATGCAACATAGAGCTCTCCAAAACACATATTCTTAGGAGAGCTGACTGGTAGTTAAGAACA
>NW_013666884.1:82711-84912 GCF_000517525.1 Limulus polyphemus | reverse complement strand
GCTGCCACTCCACAAAACTATCCACACGTGAGTAGAAGAGCCAAATTTATATAGGAGTCAAATCTTTCTGACCTCACAATGATGCATGCTGCCACTCCACAAAACTATCCACACGTGAGTAGAAGAGCCAAATTTATATAGGAGTCAAATCTTTCTGACCTCACAATGATGCATGCTGCCACTCCACAAAACTATCCACACGTGAGTAGAAGAGCCAAATTTATATAGGAGTCAAATCTTTCTGACCTCACAATGGTGCATGCTGCCACTCCACTAAAGGTAATACATGATGACTAGATATATTCTATTCAAACATGTTCTATCGATACATAACTTCTGTCCATAAATGTAAAACAGTAACCTGATTTCATATGGGAAACATGCCTTCTAAATACATTGGTAAAACTGTAAAAGTACTGCAAAGTAATTAGTAAATCACTGAATTTTAAAAAATTTAACATCTTAAAAACCCTAGAATTGAAATACAAAGAAGAGATTAATACTAAATCTTTTTGCAACAAACTCGAAGGTAAACATAATTAGAAACCCACCAGGTCCAGCTCCATCATAGGTAAATCCCTTGATGAAGAGAGTCTCCTCGTCTACAGCGTAGACGTCTCCTGTCACGTCATGGAAATGTGTTTGAAACTTCCCAAGTTTTGTACCATAATAAGGAGTGCTAGAAGTCAAGCCTGAAAAAAGGGAAAAAAGAAATATTACGTCATATAAGGTGAGGAAACATATCTTGAGTTTCCTCATTTATTATTGAAATTCATATGAAAGAAATAATTTCTTTCGAGTGTTGAAAAGTTTTCATTCGAAAAAAACAACTGATATGTTCCAATCCTTTCCCTTCACCTAACAGTGTGTTTAACTTGATAGCACTGTGGTATAATATTCTTAGGAGAGCTGACTGGTAGTTAAGAACAACTGCTGAACTTTATACTACTTGTTTTAGAAAGCTCATGTAGTGCAATATATATATTTGTATATTTGGACTCTGGGTAGTAGACAAGCAACATGTGAAGAAAAAGACACTTGTACCATTGTTGATACAATATCTTTTCATTCTGATTCAATGACATATAATTCAAAACCCAGCAAAACCAAAACACTTCTTTTGTGGAAATGGGCTAAATTCAGCAAAAATATAGACTTACGGAAATAAGTTAGGTTCTCAGACATACAACATAAACATGTAGTTGAAAAGAAACAAGAAGATATCGATAAAGTCGCATGCGTTTGTTTGATCACTGTATTGTCAAGGTTTAAATTATGTTTACAGAAAGCTACCAGTCTTACCTGTTATTTGTCAGCTCTATATGTACATAGCATACAAACTGCAATTTTCTGACCGCAATTGTTTTAGCTTAGTTTTGTAGCACAGAAAAAAATATAACAAAAAAACAAAACAAAAAATATATACCGATATTGACCTACTTTCAAGTGAAATACTCGCTACCTAACGAAATCGGGTTTTCAGGTTACACAATACGAAAACATGATCTCGTTCTTAGATAGGTTAAGGAGGAAACACATAATCAAATCTTTTTTGTTCTATCTACACCCTTTACATTTTTGTAAGTGCTTTGCTGAAAATGCATTAAGCGTGATATGTATATAGTACGTAAATGGACTGTTATCTGTTATTACGTGCTAGTTTGTACGTTTCTTTAATGGTGATTTTACTGCAAGAGTAAACGAATAAATTCTGAGTAGTAACATATGGTAGCCACACATTTATAATGTGCGTATATACCACAGTGCTATCAAGTTAAACACACTGTCAGGTGAAGGGAAAGGATTGGAACATATCAGTTGTTTGGTAGCCACACATTTATAATGTGCGTATATACCACAGTGCTATCAAGTTAAACACACTGTTAGGTGAAGGGAAAAGATTGGAACATATCAGTTGTTTGGTAGCCACACATTTATAATGTGCGTATATACCACAGTGCTATCAAGTTAAACACACTGTTAGGTGAAGGGAAAGGATTGGAACATATCAGTTGTTTGGTAGCCACACATTTATAATGTGCGTATATACCACAGTGCTATCAAGTTAAACACACTGTTAGTCAGGTGAAGGGAAAGGATTGGAACATATCAGTTGTTTGGTAGCCACACATTTATAATGTGCGTATGTGTTTTGGAGAGCTCTATGTTGCATATTAACAATGTCAGAACGACCTACATAA
>NW_013666884.1:60841-81891 GCF_000517525.1 Limulus polyphemus | reverse complement strand
TGTAGTGGCAGCATGCACCATTGTGAGGTCAGAAAGATTTGACTCCTATATAAATTTGGCTCTTCTACTCACGTGTGGATATTTTTGTGTAGTGGCAGCATGCACCATTGTGAGGTCAGAAAGATTTGACTCCTATATAAATTTGGCTCTTCTACTCACGTGTGGATAGTTTTGTGGAGTGGCAGCATGCACCATTGTGAGGTCAGAAAGATTTGACTCCTATATAAATTTGGCTCTTCTACTCATGTGTGGATAGGATGATGTTGTGAACACATAAACAGGAGAACAGGATAATGTTAGACATGTGTGAGTAATATGCTTTTATACGTGTGACGTCATGATGCAATTATCCATGTGCTATGACATATTTGTAGATATGATGCTGCTATCCATAAGCTATTACCTAAGTGTAGATATGATGCTGCTATCCATATGCTGTGACCTATTTGTAAACACACTGCTAGTATCCATTTATGAGCTAGTTTGTGTTACAAATCAGTAGGAAATGTACTGTTACCATGTGTGGACACCATGTTATTACCCTGACATGAAGACGTAGTGACAATTTACTTATTAGTATGTGAGCAAAGCACTTCTACAAATTTGTTGACAGAATAATTATGCTAATTTATGAAGGGGATAATATTGATATTATATGGATAGTATACTTTTTCGTATAGATGTGTTAACAGACTGTTCGAACAAGTTACATCTACCCAACTCTGCACATGATAGTTTGACCCAAGTGTTAAATATATATATACTTTATATAGAGCAGCTCTTATATGATAAACATTAGATGAACTCAACAGTTGAAAGTGAGGTAAAACAGTTACTTTCTATAGAACTCAGTTATTGAAGAATCTATTGGGTTAAAAGAAATTGTTGACCTATAAAGGTGGTAATATACAAAACAATATTTATCCAATCTTCTCGTCACACACACACATAAGTATCTACTTTTAACGAAATGTTACTTTGTAGAGTTTTCATACTTACAATGGGAGTGACTATAAATAAAGAAACAAAGTTTTTTCTCATTTATAGACCAATTAACATAAAAATAGGCGCTTTCAAAGTGCTAATTCTATAGGATAACGAAACCGGCGCTTTCAAAGTGTTAACTCCGTTTAACCGTTAAAACCGTTTCCTATTCACCTTTCATAACCTATTATTCTACCGAAATTCAAATACATAAAGTATATGATATAATTAAAATCTGAAACTTAAAAATTGGTTTTAAAGGATAAACGGACATCAAGTTAAGATTTTAAGTTTAAAGTGCCTAATTTATCTATACACTACTTAATTATACCTAACTACTTGATTTCTGAACTCCTACCACAGTTTTCATAAAATGACTTGAAATTGCACATAGAGGCTTTTGGCTTCTACAATATATGCTAATATTTTTTTGCAAGATTCGTGAAGTAACAACAAAAGTGGGATTGGACAGGAAGGGAGGGTGATCGTTGGATCTTTTTAGATTGTCAGGTTTGGTTGAATCGAATAATCTGAAAATTGCTATTAATATGGAAAGAACCATTCTAAACAATAATCTAAGTATAGATGTTAGATATTTTCAATTATTAGCGTCATATGGCAATCAAATAGATTTTGAAAGCTCTCAGGACTGGAACGATAGACTTATTTGAGTATTGGTATTAACACGCAAACGATTGTTAAAATAAAAATCTACGTTTATATATATTTTTAAATGTCTTATTGAACCCCTCTAATTGTAACCAATGGGGCTTTTGAGGGGACTTCAGGGCTGGTTTGAGAATTTTCAGGGGTAATTTACTAGTATATAAATATATATATATTTATATAAAAATTACTTGATAACAAATAAAATCCAAAAAATATTAACGCTAAGTTCACTTTTTATATCTTGTGTTCTTTTATCGTTTTTTTTAACTTTTCTGTATTAAATATTTTCCACATTTCAATTCTTTCTGAAAATCGTTTTATTTACCCGGAAAAAATAGAGAGGAAAATACAAAAACTGAGGCTCTCTTATGTTGTTAAACAAACTTTTGCTGCATTCACTATTTAAAACCTGCATTTATTTTTATTTCTGTTTATTGTTTGCTTACATGGTTTGGAATGTTTTGAGTTATACACTTACAACTTTTTAGATTCGTATTTCTAGCATGTTCATCTTTAACTTGTTTTACTAAAAATAAATTACTTCATTGTTATAAAAGTTTTTATAAGTAAAGAGACTATATACAAATTGATTTTTTTTTCTTGCCGTCATCTTAGATGCTTTCTTTTGGGCTGGGTCTACTGATAGGCCTGATCCTACTGGTTTTATCATACCGGATGAAAATGGCCTGTAAGTTTGGTTTTAAATTGATTGTATTCTTGTGCTTTTTAAGTATTTGGTTATCATGATAATATAGTACATTATGACCGATAAGCATATTCTTAAAATAATAAACTTTTTTTCATGACGTTAAGAATAGTAAATGTGCATACAATATGCAAAAATGTATAGAATTAGAGTTTAAAATATAATAAAGTGCAGTTTTAAATTTGTAGTTCAACAGATGTTGAAATTTCACATTATACAGTACAAATATATTTAAATAAACACAGATTATATTAAATAAGATGAAATTTTAGTAGGAATAAACTTGATAAAGTTAAACTAGATGAGATTAAAAGATAGATTAAAATTATTTAGGACTATATCTTTTAGGATTAAACTGATAAGGTTAAATTAGGTAGGATTAAATTAGATGAGATTAATAAGATCGGGCTAAGATGGACAGGATTGAGGTAAGTTAGGCTCAAGTTATTAAACTAATGAGACTAAAATGGATAGGATTAAACTAGATACAATTAGCCTTTCGAGGATTACAATAGAGGCGATTAAACTTGAAGAAATTAGATAGGATTAAATAAGATGAAACTAGAATGTATTAAGGTAGATTGGACTGAAATATACAGAATTAAATAAGATGGTTGTGTTTTTAAACATTCTGGGGTAGCATATAATATAAAATGACCAAGCAGTTGTTTAATACTATTACATACAATTCGTTAGTAAATGTAACTTTGCCCTTTGAAAATGATACTGGGACAGATTTCTTTTTAATGATCTATCTGCTCCCCAGTGGCACAGCGGTATGTCTGCGGACTTACAACGCTAGAATCCGGGTTTCGATACCCGTGGTGGGCAGAGCACAGATAGCCCATTGTGTAGCTTTGTGCTTAATTACAACTAAACAAACTAATGATCTATCTACCTATTTTCTTGTCTGCTTGTAGGATTAGCACCCTAGCGTATGAATGCTTAAAAGTGTCAAGGTTTGCCTGAAATGCATACACAGAGTTAAAACGTGATCACCCTTCTTTTAAGTTAAATAGATGTGGGGATTTTTATTGTACAGCTAAACATTTATTTAACCTGCTATGAATCCAGAGTTCTTTATTGAGCCGTATATCTGACCGTCTAGCCTCAACTTCTAATTCGTCTTGGTAGATAGAATGGGCTTCATGTTCGTGACGTCATCACTCCTTATACTCAATGTATTGATTAATTATGACTGTTTGTTAAAGAAGTAACGTAACGTTTTAACAATTTGTTTTTACATTCCACACATCTATCAGTCACAAGTTTCATCTGTATTTGTATTCATTTATCAACCACTCACTTTCCATTTCTTCTCTGAATCAATTTATCTGTTACAATAATTTTCTTTAGCACATATAGAAATATCGCTTATCGACCCGTCTGTCCCTCCAACTTCTAAAGTTAGCAGTTTCTAATACTTCTGTATTTTAATTACTTATTTTCTACGCTCACATAATGTTATGTATGAGTCTGTAAAATATTCTCAAATAGACCTCAGTGCGTTTAGGATCAACTATACAAACTATAGACCTCCAACATTCTTACCAGTCAAAGCAACCACCTTCTTGTCTTTTCAAACGTCCGAATTACAATAAAAGCAACGAATTACTTTAATTTTGAAAATTAGTTTTTGCTGGTTTTTTTTTCTAGAAAAAATAATTCAATGAAAGTCTTGAGCATCCTTAGAATAATAGGTGTAACGTTTTCAACTAAATGCGATTGAAAAGTACCAGGACTTATATGAATTACATTACTTTATACAGAAATAACTATAAGTCCTCTAACCGGTTACTACGTATATGGAAATGTTGAAAGAAACAAGAAAAATGTAACATTCTTATCCAGCGTGCTCTGCAAGCAATGCAAAATATACAAACTTTATAGTTAATGAAGATGTCGTTTACCCAGCAGTACACATTGTTGCTTCCAATAACAATCACCAGTATTTCCACGAGGTATCCTGCTTTACTCTTACGTATATAGATAGGATTTACTTACAAGAACAATGTTCCAGGTCATATCTTGTTTTTGGACCAGTTCTTCCTTCAGTTCGTACAGATAACCATGATCGCCCATTTTCATCAGACAGCACATCTGTCACTGTAACACGTTTTTGCTAAGGGCAGCGAGACCAGAAACCTTCTGAAGACCATCCACTGTAAATGTTGACTATAGTACATATGTCCATTTGAGCTGCAATGGTAGGCTTGGCATGGCTGTGGTCAAATGGAATTGCTATTTCTTATGAGAACAGCTGTTGATTCCGAGCAGTCTTATTAATGTGGTTATATTTCGTGACCAACTTTCAGTTTACAAACGGCTTGTTTTGTCTTTTCGGAGTCTGTTGGGGTCATAAACGTTTTGATGGGGAGTCTTTCCGTCTACATGGAGGATCTTAAAGGTTCTTTTCTTTGAACTATTGTGTCTTTTGCCTCTATATCGTTTAATAATTTTTTGCACTGCAAATATTCTTGGTCGAGACGCTATTTGTATCATCAATTGTTTGACAATAGTTGTTTCAATACGAACTAGATTAAGCAGGTAAACTGTAATTTTTATCAATTTATTTATGTCATTACACATCAGAATTAGGTTTACGATTTTTAACGTCAAATTATTATTCATTTTCACATCAAATTATTTATTATTAATATTATATATTTATTTATTTTGCTTCAAAATTGATTTTACTCATAATCCAGAAGAACTAGTGAACCATTAAACTGATCTTGTCGCCCATACCGTCACGACGCACACCTACAGCGACAAATAATTGCGTCTTCATGCGTAAAACATTTTTATAAAGTGAGATTAACATTCTGTTATTGTCTTGTCTCAGCTTACATATCCTATACCGACCATATCTCATATTTCAAATTCCTGCCCTGACCAATTATGCTGGTCCCTGGCGAAACAGCGATAAGTCTACGGACTTACATTGGTAAAATCCGGGGCTCGATTCCCCGCGGTGAACACAGCATATAGCCGAATTTGGCATTGTTTAAACAAAAAAAAAAAGCTATTAAGCTCCTATTTTATTCACTTTCTAATCTTACATTATTAAACTCCTATTCTGTTTATTTTCTTATTTTATATCATTAAACTCCAATTCATATCTTACAGTATCAAACTCCCATACTGTCCATTTTTTTATCTTCTAATATCAAACTAATATATTTAAATAAGCACAATTTTGAACTTAAAACTGCACGTCGTTTGTGTTGTAAGAAAACACAAAAAAACTTCTGTGCTTATATCGTTACAATAGTCAGTTGTGTTAGATCACACAAGTCTGTCTATTGGAACACAATTTGTATTGTTGTGGAAAAACACCCTTTCGGGTTAATTTACAACACAATTTTATATAATGTATATTATATTATTATTATATTATATTATAATGTATATTATTCATGATAAATTTATTTTCCTATAATTAAAATGCCTTCCAGTGGCTCAGCGGCAAGTCTTTGAACTTACAGCGTTAAAAATTGGGTTTCGATACTCTTAGTGGGCAGAGCACAGATAGGCCATTGCTTATCTTTGTGCTTAACTACAAACCAACAAACTTGTATTATCAAATATATTATTTCCTATGTTGTCCATTTCTTTATTTTATGCTATTTTATCACCATTTCTTCCCCCCTTTTATTTTCTTAAGTTATGATTATAGTTACACACTAGAGGTAGTTTTAGCATCGACAAAAGCACAAGCTCTACTCTCTCAAATTACGGAGTCTTACTGTTGCAACGTGTTTATCAGTGCGCTGTATAAGTAACGTGCCGACGTTCCTAATTTCGAACCACCAACCACAGGGAGTCAGCAGCAAAGTCCTGCTGTTATTTATGTCATTTGTTAGTTAATTTATTTGATTATTTATTATTTTTATTGTGTATAATTTAGTGCGCCAAGTTCCCAATGTAAATAAGAGGGGACTGGCTTTTAATATGAAGACGTGAAGATCTAACTTGCTTATCTCTGTTCGACTCTATAGCAACAGAGCAAACAAATGCAAGCCCAGCTTAGTATCAATAACATCATGGTACATAATTGCACAAACTAAGCAAATAACTCGATATTTTAAGAAGATTTATAGAAAAAAATAAGAATAATATTAATATTTTTGACTACACTGTGTCGTTAAGAACAAAAGCTATAAATTCTTAACTAGCTAATCGCTTCTTATATTTTTAATATAATTTAATATGATGCAGTGTTTTGTGAAGCTAAAGGTTTTGTTTAATAGTAGTAGGGCCCTGCACTGTTTCTCTTCCCAGATATTAACTCCTTAACTGTTAATGCAATGATCACTGCATCTTATTTCAGTTACCGCTTACTGTTTAAAGAATAAATATTAACATAAATATACCAGTTTCAACTATTTCTTTAATACATATTCATGACTATTTCTAAAGTAGGTTTATGGGCGTCACCAGGGGAAGGTGCGAACGAACCGATCTCTTAGTCCACAAATATATATTAATTCAATGAAGGCTGCGGTTCTTTTCTCACACTTACTACATGCTCCCAGCCAGTTCGATAACGAACTATACGATGATTAAACTGGAATGACAATATCTTCCTTTTATTGTATAAGCAAGAGCAAAATAAGCATTAAAAAGGTTTTACACACTAATCCTTGTGGCGTATACATAAACTTCAACTAATCAATGATTAGGTAGTATCATCAACTTTATTTTTACAGCTTGCATGAATATTTATTTCAACATAACTCGTGCAGTTTTTTATACACATGTACACATATCTATAAGAAAGATGCAACATAAACAGAAATGAATTACATTAAACACATGCCGGCGATGCACATGCTAATTCGGTTTTATTCTCATAACTAGTGTCAGCGTCAAGAAAGTACTCTATGTTCTTTAGCTGAATTTCGTGCAAAGTTACTTGATGGCTATCTGCGTTAGCCGTCTGTAATTTAGCAGTGATAGACTAGAGGGAAGGCAGATAATCAGCACCACTCACCGCCAACTCTTGGACTACTGTAATCGAATAGTGAGATTTACCGAAACATTATCATGCCCTCACGGCTGAAAGGGCGAATATGTTCTGTGATGGGATACGGACCTGGGCTAGGAACGGACGTGCTAAGTTTTTACTAGCTGATGAATGATACTGTGCAAGTTTTTATATCGACTGTCAATATTTAAGTGTTTATTCATGTATATATATTTCACGATACGAAAGGAAACACATACACGGCGATTATAAAGCACGCCTCATGTTAAAAATGATTATACCTTAAAACGTTTTTCCCTAGCGGAAGAACATTAAGAAGCATAGACATTATCCAGTGAAGTTTGATATGGTACAAAGTATTACAAAACCACACTATGTTCTATGTCTTTCTCTCTCTCTCTCTCAACACGATTCCCGGTGGCTCAGCGGTAAGCTTTTCGGTTTATAATGGTGAAATTCGAGGTTCGATACCCAGTGGGCATAGCTTAGACGGCCATTTGTGTAGCTTTGCGCTTAAACGAAACATAGAGACAAACTATTTCAATTGGTGATGTATAGAAAAATAAAAAAGTGACCATGAGTATCCAGGTTCCCGCGACTCTGCTCTTAAAACAACAAAACTGTTCCACTTGTCCATGGGAGTCCATTAAAGAGTATATCTATAGTAATAACCCACAAAATATGAAGTATCTGGACACCGCCATTAGAAATAAGTAACATTATCCAGAACAGGGGAATCTTGCAGTAGGTTTACTTAGAAATAGCTAGCCGCATGATACGGTGTGATATCTTTCGGAAACATGCCAAAACTACCCTCATAAAACTTACGTCTCAATAAGCTATTGATGAAACTTTATTCCCCTAGAACAAGTATGTTTTAAGATATAACCGTTTATAATATGGGATTTTTTCCATAACGGTCTTATAGAATTTATCACTTTAACGTAAGAATATGCTATTCACATATGTAAACAAGGCTGAAGAATGGGCTTACTTTGGTTTGGAAGAAAGTGACATGTATGATGATGAACAATTAAGAGCAAGGCTTTGTACAGATGATAAAAACTACAATTATCTGTAATTATTTATAGACTTACCTAGCAAACATTTTAATTGCTATATTGTAAAAACGTAATAATTTGTAACTCTTTGGCCATACGGAATAAATAGCGGGATAATCATGGACAATATGGTGAGTATTATGGTTTAAGAGTTAATAGTTATGACTTTGTTAGTTTTAAATAGAATGGGTTGTGTACGCTGTGCCCACCACGGTGATTGAGATCTACTTGTGTGTTCATGTTATAAGCCTTAGAGTTAGAGCTAACCGTGGGTACACCGGGATAATTACTGACATATAGCCAGTTATATAAAAGTTGTAAACGTACTCATATACCTCTTGTGTTTTGTAGTTCTTAAGCTTTTACTTTCAAAGATAATTACATTAATACATTTATATTCCAGCATACAACCTCTTAAGGCCTATAGTAATCAAAACCTGGTTCTAAAACTTCCTGATGGGAAAACTCTGAAGGATATTCGTTGGCTGGCCGTTTGGTGCAGGAAGTTTAGAGTAAGTTTGGTAAAAAGTAAAAAATCATGACTACCAATATTTTCTAGCAACATAATTTCTACTTTCTACTTCTCAGCTGGTTAAGCAAAGCAACTGTTTCAATCCTTGACTAAGTTTACAGATATCTACTAGTTGTTTAAGTTTAGCCCGTAGAAGCTTCAAATACTATTAAACCATTTTAATGCTACACACCTGTCAGAGATAACGAATATGAAAACAATACAGTGTAGAAAAACAACACAACCCTCTAGGAATGCTGTAACTATTTTGTATAATTCTACTGAAAACGTCAGTAAAACAACAACACAACCTTATAGCAATACTGTAAAAGGAATCCTGGAACAAAGATGTCAGCAGCTAATCGAGTGGTAATTTTAATCAAAGAAAAAATCAACCAGTTTAAACAGAAAGAAGATTAATTAAAGTAAACAAAGGTTACCTCAAACACTGGATGTTTTATTTCTATACACATCAAAGCATATAACATGCAGAAGGAAGAGAAACACATCGCTTTAGTATAGCCCCGCGTTAAGTAACATTAATGCTGACTGTTGTTTGTTGTTAGTTTCATAAAATAAAGCTATTTAAGTTGAGCTTTTTTAAAGTTTGACATGTGTTACTTATCATACAGGGATCTTTGATGTATACTTTTTGAAAGAGTGAAAGTTTCACTCAGTAGCTCTTAGGTGTAGTTTACTTCCCCTCAATCTTTGAAGTTAAACAATATAAAACATTGTATGTACGTATAAAGAAAAAAAAAACTAGGACAGAAATCAAAGGACAAAAGAAGTTGTCTAGAAAGAACAAATAAAACTAGGACACAACGAACATATCTTACACGAACTAGCCCTGCCTACTAGAGCTTGCTCGAGAGCTAAACAATATCAGAGGTGATGTTATAATGAAAGAGCTGCACCGACAACCACACACCTAAAAGCTTATAAAACACTATCTTACTTCGACTCGTGAGCTGCCCAAATCCGCGGTCATGGTTTGGTTTTGTGTAAAATATCACCAGATAAGTTTCTAAACCTGCGAGTCGCTTGAGATAACGTTCACAACTTACGCGTTTTGAAATGTTTCTATACAATTCATGCATTTATCATTATCACTTATGAACTAAATTAAAAGTAAATAGATATCATAAGTAAGATAATATAAATCGAAGATATGAAAGATATTGTAAATAGTTCCAATATAAACAAATTACACACAAAATAGAAACAGATATTACAAACAGAGCAGGAGGAAGATATTATATAAAAACAAAAGAGGTATTAGATAATATTTACAGAATAGATGTAATACATTATAAACAAAACAGAGGTAAAAATATTGTAAAGAGAAGCGAAGTAAGATAAAAAAGGAATCATAAGTAAGCTGAACAAAACTGAAGTAAGATCTCCTAACCAGAATATAAGTAAGCTGAACAAAACTGAAGTAAGATATCTTCACCAGAATATGTTAGCTGAACAAAACTGAAGTAAGATATCGTAACCAGAACATAAATAAGTAAGCTGAATAAAACTGAAGTAAGATATGTTAAATAAAATATTAAGAAACACACGGGTAAGAGTGAATATAAGGATAGAAATATTATCTTATTAAGTATGGTTTATGGATGTGCAATTATTATTGCTTTAAGATAACAGCGTATTTTGTTCTTGTTTTCATTACGTAGGCTAACTTTGGAGATATCTACGTGGACAGCAAAACTGAACTTCCCAAGTCAGCTAAGATTGGCCCCTTGACTCATACAGCACATGGAGTATCATCTGAGCCAATAATGGTCATGGACGCCCAAACCTTCATTGTTCCTAACTTTAAATACGACGGACAGGGACCTGGTAGGCAACTATATAGATCTGGGAAAGGGGTCGAAAGGTCGCTAGGTTACAATCAACAACTTCATACCGTGCCCTTTCCTGACAATCGTTATCCCCCCAACCTAAGTCAAACCTCATTTCGAGGTTACCGTGGAAACAGTCGAGCTACTAATTTCACCTACACTTCCTTCAAACCCCAGCAATATAATTAAAACACATGCAAACGCCGAAGTTCACTGGTTATATGCTCTTGATAACAATTTTGAGATTGTATGTGTCCATATCTCTAAAATTGAAAATACCGGAAATTAGGACTCCCATTTATACAATATTCCCCACTCTACTGATCGAGTTTAACAAACACAAGAAAGGGTTTTTTTTAACAACAACGACAACAACAAAAAAAAGCATTACAGCTACTAAAGATTCGATGCAAAGATTTGAAATTCTCACATTTATACTAACTATATGCTGAAACTCTCACATTTTATACTAACTATGTACAAAGTGCATGTTTTCATGTTTTAAGTGCATGTTTACTTGAAAGTTGAAACAGCTCTTTCATATAAGCTCTTCTAGTGTACATAAATAAATGTTAGCATTAAAAGATAGTTTTCTGAAATATACACTAGCTAACAAAGGTACTCTTAAAATAAATCATCGACTTAAAATATCACAAAATCTGGTAATTTAAAGAGTTACTATGACCAATGAAAATAAATTACTCAGATAAAATACATGCTCATTGAAAACATCGAATAATTCAACATATTTAACTGTTTCCAATTAACGAAATTTCGCGATTATTGAAGTTTTATTTTTACTTAAAGATATTTTGACACTGTTTCTCATGGACTCACTCGTACAAATAATTTATTTTCTTGCAAATTTTCCGTGTTTTATTATATTATGTTTCCTTTTCATACACATTCTCCACATTTTACCTGTTCCCCGAATTTTGATCTTTAACATGGACACACATTCCTATACACACATTCTTTTAAAAGTTCCCCACATTTCGTTATTGCACATGGACATATGTAGACTTGTTTCCTTTTCTTACACATTTTCTGTCTTTCACAGGGAGACTTACTCAAACATTTCCTTCTCTTACACATCCTTCGAATTTTGTTATTTCATATGAACACACAAAACAAATGTCTCATTACCATTAACACCATGGGAATTTCAGAACTAAACTATATATGTCTTTAATACAATATGATATCAGATTTATTTGTAAAGTAAATAATAATGTTTTAAAACGACTTTTCTTAAAAGTATAATGGATGTTTGTAATCAAATTATGTTTTTAAAAGGTAGGTGAATTTACGAAAAAACAATTCAGCCGGAGCAATATACACGTTACAAAAAGAAGGAAGTGGTGCCTCGTGAAAGCTCCTGCATGATGTTGTGGTTTTTCAGCTTTATTTTTATGAATCAGTACAAGACGTTGATATTATTGCCAGCTCATGATGATTTACATTGGAAAAAAACATAACTAGATATTTTGTTTTACCTTTACAATTTTCATTGTTTTTATTTATCTTAGTAAGCACTAGCTACGTAAAAAAATATATCTTTAATAGTTATATATCCGAATTTTTATAAAAACACACGTTTTTGTTAAAAATATCCTTCCTCAAAGCTTTTGTTTCATTATTAATCCAAGTAGATAACCTGAAAAAAAACATACATTTTTAATTAGAATTAAAACATGTTGAATATAAAATAAATGAAAGAGCTTTCACATTGAATGTGGACTGTTGAAAAGAAACAACCATCAATGAGGACCTTCTAACAATTTGTGAATATGTGTACACACATTAAAGGTCGAAGTATGAAACAGAATACAGATAACAGTCATATACATACGAGTGTTAGAAGTTGCACGTGAAATCACAGTTAGAATTCAAATAGTACAGCAGAATGTTCTCTCGCTTTTCTAACGACGACAATAAAACACCAGAGCGGGCAAAACTTTCAACAGAAGTGAGTCATTTAAACACAAGCTACAGGGTAACATTATCACCTTACAAAAAATAGAGAGCAACATTTGATTTTGATAGATTAGATTAGACATGAGGTACATTTCCCAGTTATTGGTTTACAGTTTGTAACTCTCAGGTTCTTTTAAAGGAGGCTGTGGATCAGATTGTTAGTGGAAGTAATTATTTACAATATTTCCAGAATCTCGAATTATTTGTATCAGGGTAAAGAGATTTAAACCTCATATCCCTTTTAGCAACTTTTCAATAAAGAGTGCGTTGTCTTTTATAGAGCATTCGTTTCACAAAACTGTAGGCATACAGAAATTTGTATTTCTATTCTTACTTCGGGTTTTGTTATTTTTCACCAAATGTTACATATAATTCGGAATAATCGAAGAATGAAAGGACCAAATTTTCCAACCGTTCTTGCAGGGTTTCCATCTCTCAGTCTGTGAGCAAAGTAAAAAAATAACACGTGTGAATTTCTGTATTGAGTTCTTGCAGGGTTTCCATCTCTCAGTCTGTGAGCAAAGTAAAAACAAAACAGAAATTCACACGTGTTACATTGAATGGATTGTCAGGATTTGTCCCCACAGCAAGACTTCATTTCGATTACACCATTTTAAGACCAGAAATTAATAGTCTTAAAAATTATCCTTGAAGTCTCTTCCCTGAAATAATTAATAAATACTGAATATTTATTTACGTTTTTATTTTTTACCTTTAGTTTTATATTGCGAAAAAAAAATCGCTCACTACATTAATCACAAGTGAAAATCTTTATATTCAAATAACCATTTTTTATTACTTCAGTCGCAAAGGTATGCTCATAGTTCGCATGGTAATTTTTAACTGGTATAGCACGAATGTTTTCACAGTTTGTTACTGCAGTCTATATAATCTTTACCCTACAAACTTCTCACATTAGCAGCTTTATTTATTAAAGGACTAGAAACACCATGATACTTAATAAAGCAGCAGTTTCCAAACCGCAGGTCAGTATACAGTAAAATATAAACTTTTTTATTTATAAAAAGTAATCGTAGAATGTTTTAAGCAAAATTCCCCCAGCTGAATAAGGGTCCCAGATCATTGAAGTCGTGAGTCAGGAGTACCTGCTATAAACAACCCCTTGTTTCCAACCCGATATCCATATATAAATAAGGTTGTTGGCATTTTGGCAGGTGTTTTTAACGTCTTTATACATAATCCATTGAATTAAAATGTCAATAGAGAAAATATCATTAACATAAAAATATTGTGTGAGATAAGCTAAGAATATTGCAACGGGCTTTTGCGAAATTTTACTTATATTGGTTTTTATTGATTGACTAAATTTTCTATTCACATTTTTTATGTCTAGTTAAGAATTAATTGAAGTCTACATATGCACAATAATATAATTAAAAAGTGTGCTTTTATTATTACTGTGTGATGTCATTTCAAAAGTAATAATATTGATTGCTTAGAGAAAATAGAATCTAATTGTCCAAGTTTAGTTTTTACGTAATTTAATAAGCACTTGCTAGTATTAAATATCTTTCATTCTGCAAGATCAATTATTTTGACTGATAGATTTTAAGAAACTAAGTATCTTTAAAATTATGATGCTCCTCTTCACGGAATTCTATTCATTACAATAATAATGAATACATAAACTAAAACATTCATTACAAATTCTAAAATCGGTACGTTAAAATGAATTAGATATTTTGCAAGTTGTAATAATGGCATACTTTTAAACTTTTCTATTACATAACTGATCAGCATCTCTCTTATTTCTCGCTTCAAAAATAGATTTTTATATCAACTTGATTTTTTAGTGTATTGGTTGAAGCGACCACATTTGTCATTATATACTGCCTCTCAGCGGCACAACGACGTGTCTGCGGATTTACAACACTAGGAACCGGGTTTAGATACCTGTGGTGGGCAGAGCACAGATAGCAAATTGTGTAGCTTTGTGCTTAATTAAAAAACAAATAAAACATTGCATACTTAAGATTCTCAACAGCTATAAATCCTTCAGCAAAAATAACAAATTGATTCTGGCATTATTCTTCATCCAAGTATCGTAAAATTGAACACGTGTTGCTATGGAAACCAGGATTATATGATCATACAATTCTTGAGAAATAAAACCTCAGTTTTCAGTCTGTACTATTCAGTATTTCCTAAAAAAATCTGTTTAACAACTGTCTGAAGTGTTAATTGTTTAATCCAAAAACTTTTCGTTTAAAGATGAATGCTACTTTTAAGTATTTCATAGTTTAGAAACAACGCAGCTAAATTTATATAAGTAGATTTTATTAATAAAATAAAACAAAATCGTATGAACGTTTTTGGAATGAGGTGTAATCGCTATATCCAAGGGTGCAAAGTTCTGTAAAATTAGATTTTTGAGTGAATTTGTATGTGGCTAAATTTAGGTTGTGATTATATGGTGCGCTGCACACAGAATAGTGTTTTTTTACTAATTTTAAGTAATTTTGAATCTGAATTTGAAAAGATAAAAACAAATCTGCATGCATATATTTATAAGTAATATTTGGAAGACAATTCAGAAAATTGTAATTAGAATGCGTTACCACTCACTCCATGGCATCAAGGTTTAACAGTAAAAAAAAAGTATAAAGTAGTGTAGAAAATTAACTGTTCGTTTAGTTTCCTGATCTCTTCCAAGTAGCCAAAAGATAAACTGAACTTACTTAAACACCGTTAGACGGTGTTAGAAGTTCTCTATTGTAGAGGGCGCAACGTTTTGTTAATTTGTGTACGGTTTTTGCTTTTTTTTTTAAGTTCAATTTTGTTATGCTATTGCTCTCTTTCCTGTGATCGTTGTTTGTCAAAGTTTTAGTCATTCCAAATCAAATTATTACATTGTTGTTATAACTTTGAAAATGATAACGCGCCTTTATTGTATTCGTTATGTTTATACATTGTTAGTGAACTATCTTGATTTTTTGTTATTCATATTGTTGGTTTGAGATTGAAGCTTTAGAACAGAAGTATTTTGTTTTTGGTGGCAGACCTATTCCATGTTTTTGTTCTTGTAATTCAGAAAATATTTTAGTGTGTTTTGACAAATAACAATATTATATATAAACATATATAGTACGTAAATAGTTTTTTGCTTTCTATTTACAATTTCTTGAGTACTGACATTTGTAATATGAATTATTTTGAAAAAAATGTTTACAGTATCAATGAAAAACACCAACATCAAGATGTAAAGACATTAAAAAGAAAATAAAGATATATTGAATTCAATATTTTCTAACCTTCATTTAAAATAACCATATAAATGATGAGTGAACGTCATCAGAAAATAATGACATTTTTAGACACATTCAAAAGTCATGCTTGAACTTGCAGCAACAACAAGTATTTTACATACAGTGTGTATACATGACCTCCAGGTTTGACATAATGTTGTTGAATCTATATCTAGTATCTTTTTGAGACTCATTAAGGTAATTGAAACATACGTATATAATTAACACACAAATAAAACAAAAAACAATTCTGATAGGAAGTGACCTATAAACTTAGATGGTAGATGATGCTAAATAGATACACCATGGGTTGCATTGACAATTACGTTACGTTACCTCATAGTTAATATTTTATTATCTTGATATTGAGATTAAATCTATTTTGGTTGGTTTGTCTTTTCAGCCGCCTATTGGTGGGTTTCAAGTGGATCTCAACAAAACGGTCTCGGAACTCAACTTACAGATGAAAAAAACAGGCAAGACGACGCAAGTTCCTTACTTTGTTAGCTTAATAATGGGTCAAATGTATAAAGATCTTAACTGTCCTGATTTTTGTTATAAGACCCTCGCTATAGCTACTATATTAATGGCACAAGTGACATAGTTACAGATCATTCCCCATCCTCATTATCGAACCACGTGCTGCGGGTCAGCTAAGAATATGTATGAATATATTGTTTTTGAAAGTAAACACGTGTGTTTTAGTAATATGGAACTGTTTTGTTAAGGATAGATATCCTCGATGTAAATAAGTTTAGTGAACTAGAGTAACTCCACAGAAAGGAAATTTTCCAGCACTGACCATATATAAAATTAGAAGTAGTTCAGATGAATAACAAACAGTCCATCTGAGTTGCATCTTAAATATAAGTTGAGTAAACTAAGAAAAAGTAACGAATAATCTCATTCAGTGCGATGTACTCTATCTCGGCTTTTGCACAAACAGTTTTAACTACGACACGATTAACTTCCTAGTGGCACAGCGGCAAATATGTGGACTTATAACGCTAGAAACCGGTTTTCGATACTCGTGGTGGGGAGAGCACAGATAGCCTATTGTGCAGCTTTGTGTTTAACTAAAAAAAAACAACAAAAAAAACAAAAAACAACCAGGAACATCATCATATACGAATATTAGATAATAATGTAACCTACACCTAGACGTGTAAACTATGATCTCAAACTGAAAACTACTTGAACCGCAAAGGGCAATTTTATGTGTGCAGCCATTAATACTACATCGAACAGTGTCATTTTACATGGTTTTCATAGCTTTTTTAAAATTTAAAACGCCGTTCAGTGATACTATTTTGATACTGTTTGGATAAAGGCTAGAATGCATCAGCTGAACACCGCCTGTTTCCTCAGTGTTTAATGATATTATGTTAATACTGTTTGAATAAATGTCATATCATATCAGCTGAACACCCCCTGTTTCCTCAGTGTTTAATGATACTATGTTAATACTGTTTGGATAAATGCCATATAATATCAGCTGAACACCCCCTGTTTCCTCAGTGTTTAATGATACTATGTTACCACTTTTTGGATAAATGCCATATAATATGAGCTGAACACCCCCTGTTTCCTTAGTGTTTTTCGGTCATTTGATAAGTTACTGATTGTGTAAGAAGTTCACGTGGTTGGAAATGTTGCTTTTAATTACATAAACAAACATTGATATGAAAATTGAACTAATACATAATAGGTAAATTAGTAAACGAAATAATTAAATCAGTCATTCCAAGCTATTAGCCCTCTAGAAATTTCCATAGGAATTGAAGTAGTGACTTGAACATATGATTGTCTCTGTGTTTTTAAGGAATAGTTTCGTTTTTGTGACCACGAGTAAGAGATTTAGTATATAGTTAAATAACATGAATCACGTTAACGGAGAAAATATTGTCCATTAACGTTGATTAGAAGCGGTAAAGAAAGAAACCTTTTGTAATTCAGTCTAGATAGAAATAGAGACAGACGTGAGGATTCAATGTTCTCAAACTTTGAAATAACTAACTTCGCTAATGTAGACGTACGGTGCTGAAGTAAAGTTTAGTTATTAATAGAGAAAATAACATCTCTACGTAATTTATAAACTTATAGCTTTAATCTGTTTTAATTAGTATTCCTGTTTATACCGAATAGCTACTAATACAGTTGTTTTTATTTTGTTGGACATTAATCCAAGTACTTGCGGTAAGGCAGGGGCAAACGAAATGCAACAGCTGCCACCAGCTTCTATGATCGCCTTTTTCATTACTCATTTGTTACCTTCCAGCTTTTAGGCTTCGAATTTGCTGCCATCTACAGGCAAGTTCTGAGATGAAATTTAGGAATCGTCAGTTCAAATACAAGACCCGAAAATATGACAGGATTTAATAATATCGTAATTACGAAATGTGTAATAAAAGTAAGATGGGTGCAGAGCACTATTCGATCTAGAGGTTTAACCAGAGAAACAGAAAGTACCCAAAACCTAACTTGGGATGATACTGAAGTTAAGAAAAAATATTAAACCTGTGAAGTATAACCAGAGAAACAGAAAGTACCCAAAACCTAACTTGGGATGATACTGATATTAAGAAAAAATATTAAACCTGTGAAGTATAACCAGAGAAACAGAAAGTATCCAAAACCTAACTTGGGATGATACTGAAGTTAAGAAAAAAATATTAAACCTGTGAAGTATAACCAGAGAAACAGAAAGTACCCAAAACCTAACTTGGGATGATACTGAAGTTAAGAAAAAATATTAAACCTGTGAAGTATAACCAGAGAAACAGAAAGTACCCAAAACCTAACTTGGAATGACACGTTAGTCGAGTTGTGCGATTTCATAAGTTATAAATAATCTTGTATGATTGTCACAAAAATCTTTAAAAACGACGAGTTTTTAGTCATTCATTTTCAAAATTGTTTTCCTATTGTTTATCTAAAGTATGCTTTATTTCAACGTAACTAATATGATGAATGTTATTATTTAATTATATGCCATTAATTAGAAATATATAGTTGCTGAATTTTGAAGGTTACGCAC
The DNA here is from genome assembly GCF_000517525.1 of Limulus polyphemus. Taxonomy (NCBI): domain Eukaryota; kingdom Metazoa; phylum Arthropoda; class Merostomata; order Xiphosura; family Limulidae; genus Limulus; species Limulus polyphemus. The sequence goes on along the minus strand of NW_013666884.1, from coordinate 62,840 downwards.
ACAAGACGTTTTCTACTCTCTCCGAAGGAAAGTGATTTTAGCTTTCCTGTTGTATTAAGGCCTTGAAGTTTCTTCGCTTTCTGTTGATGTATATTGTAACATGTTTCACATTACAATCTACTGGATGTTCTTCCACTGTCGCAAGTGATACATCTCACTGAAAGAATTGGACATTGGGTCTTTTCAACCTGAACGATACCTTATATGACACATGGGCGAAACCGTTAGATCAGAGACTCTCTCACCCTCAAGCTTCAGACATTAGCCAGCTCTGTTTTAAAATTGTGACTAGGAGGGCAACCAACCAGAAGGACCCGCTGTGTACGATGCTACTGATAACTAAATACAGAAATTAACTGTCCCTCTTATAATGCTCCCACAGCTTGTTCAAGAGCATATCACATCTCGAACCTTGAGCTTTCAGATATGTGTCGAATGTTACATAAACCTGTAGAATCAACGCTTAATTTTCTTATGTTACAGTGAAGCACCGTTGAAAAGATACAATGGTAAAACGGTAGTGATAAGTCTTCCGGACGATAAAACCATCTATGATTATGACTGGTTTGGAGTTTGGTGTGAAGAATTCAGCGTCGACTTTGGGCACGTAAGAATCCCACACGACATCAGAGTTCCGCCCTCTCTGCATTTGCTTGGTGTGAAGTCTGAGGTATTTATTTTATTATTGTTTACTAATGATAGAAATATATAGCGTTGTATTGATAAGGAAGTGTCAAGATCTATTTAAATATCATAATTATTTGTAGTAACAAATGGGTTTTACGCTGCTTTTAATTAAATTGATTACTGAATGATATTACTTAACGTATCTGAATCACCTTTTTCTAGATGAAATCAATGAAAGAACTACTTTGTAGCTCACATCGTATATCATAATATGCAGTTCTCAGCATTTCATCACACAACTAATATTCAGATATCAACAAAACGTTTCTACGGTTACGTCTTTAAAAGTAAACAATTCAAAATGTTTCATATTTCACGCCTTAGGGTCGGACCATGTGGATATGTAAGATCCAAATACCTAGTGTTACTACTGTATATTAACACACTGTTAAACTTTTAACAAATACAAGCCAGAAATAATCTAAACCATTAACCCCTACAAACCACGAAAAATATATACCATTAATCGTTAGAAACAAATAACATTTGAACCGTTAATCAATATCTATACTGTTAACCACAACAAAGAACATATAAACCTTTAACTATATCAAGTCAATATCATCTGCACCTTTAATCACCACAAAATAAAAATAGCTAAATTTTAGCAACATAAGCCAAGTACATCTAAACCTTTAATAACTAGAAACTAAGAAAATCTAAACAAAGAAACACTTAAATCAGGAACATCTAAACTTTTAACCACCGCAACACAAGAATATCCCACAAAAACAAGAACATCTAAACCTTTAATCACTAGAAACTAAGAAAATCTAAACAAAGAAACACTTAAATCAAGAACATCTAAACTTTTAACCGCCGCAACACAAGAATATCCCACAAAAACAAGAACATCTAAACCTTTAATCACTAGAAACTAAGAAAATCTAAACAAAGAAACACTTAAATCAGGAACATCTAAACTTTTAATCACCGCAACACAAGAATATCCCACAAAAACAAGAACATCTAAACCTTTAATCACTAGAAACTAAGAAAATCTAAACAAAGAAACACTTAAATCAAGAACATCTAAACTTTTAACCGCCGCAACACAAGAATATCCCACAAAAAACAAGAACATCCAAAACTTTAATCACTAGAAACTAAGAAAATCTAAACAAAGAAACACTTAAATCAGGAACATCTAAACTTTTAACCGCCGCAACACCAGAATATCCCACAAAAAACAAGAACATCCAAAACTTTAATCACTAGAAACTAAGAAAAGCTAAACAAAGAAACACTTAAATCAGGAACATCTAAACTTTTAACAACCGCAACACCAGAATATCCCACAAAAAACAAGAAC
>NW_013666884.1:44684-59841 GCF_000517525.1 Limulus polyphemus | reverse complement strand
AATCACTAGAAACTAAGAAAAGCTAAACAAAGAAACACTTAAATCAGGAACATCTAAACTTTTAACAACCGCAACACCAGAATATCCCACAAAAAACAAGAACATCCAAAACTTTAATCACTAGAAACTAAGAAAATCTAAACAAAGAAACACTTAAATTAGGAACATCGAAACTTTTAACCGCCGCAACACAAGAATATCCCACAAAAACAAGAACACATAAACCTTTAACCACTGCAAACAAAGAAATTCTAAAATTTTAATCATTACGAACCCCCCCCCCAAAAAAAACCTTTAACCACTCAAAACCAAGCCAGCTAAATCTTTAACTATCACATGCGAAGAACATCTAAACTTTTCACTACAATAGGCTAAAAATATCTAAATCTTAACAACTACAAACCAAGAGCATCGAAATTTTTAATCTAAACCTTTAACCACTACAAGCCAAAACCAACTAAATCTGTAACGACAACAAACGAAGAACATTTATGTTAGATATACACGACTGTTTCGTTTAAATTTAATACGAGAGTTATGATTCAGATATTTATAATATGCAAGTTATATAGTAGGGATAGATACCACAGGTTTGCTTAAGTAACTATTTACGAATCATTTGTTGCGTAGTTCAATTGTTGTGAATTGACGTCATGTTATACGAACCTTCTGAAATGCCCTCATTGCTTTAGATGAGTATTGTTACATCATAACGTATCGTAGTTTGTAGAAAGTACCTAGGCCTCAGCCGGGCAATATATATATATATATGTAGGCGATCAAGTTAGTGAGAGTAAAAGTGTAAAAAGTGAAGTTAGACAGCGTGATTATGTGTTTAACCATAAAGAGCGTAGAGTGGCGATTTCTAAAGTGAGTTTCACAGCCTGGTATCGTAGGGTAGAGGAGAATAATTTGTCTTGTCAAAGGTTTTTTTAAAGTAATTCAACCCGCCTATACAGACGTTGACGAAAAAGAGACAATTATTTAAAGCTCTGGATACAGCTGTGATAACCCATAGTGTAACGAATTTTTCTACACATATTTAATTTGTTTTGAACATATATTTTTAAAACAAGTGGATTTTGTGCTGTCCGTTTATTGTTGAAATTTATCGCCAACAAATTACAGACACCTACTGTAAAGAATCCTGCTCAGCGGAAGTAGGCCTTTTTACGCACAACTGTAGTGGGGGCGAAAATAGGGTAAATATATATAACCATATTGCCTGATTTTGATAAATGGATATAGAGAGATGAGCAACTTGGGCAAAAAGATAGTGAACTATCTTAAACAACAACAAGAACTAGAGAGAGAAGAGAGGAAGACAGACTAAAAGAAGAAAAGGAAATAGAAATAGAGAGAATAAGAGCACAAATTGAGATTGCAAAGTTTACCCAACAGACAGAAGAAGGACCCAAGAATGACAATGGGGTCAGGGCCAGTCGACCCAAGCTGGAGAGATATGAAAGATCTGCCCAAAGTCAGAACTGGGACAAAGGTGACTGGGCAGTCTATCTCAGCCCACTTCTCACAGAAAAAGCCTACAAGTCTATGCAGGTATGACATCAGAAGATGCCATTTTGAAATGTTATGAACTTACAAAGGAAGGTTTTAGTCAGAAGTTCAGAGAACTCAAATCTGACACTGGAGAAATTGTATTCCAGTTTGTAGTACGTCTACGGTGATACTTCACAAGGTGAACTCACCTGGCAGATCTACTTATACATGAACAGATTATGATCACGTGCTCCACTCTCATGTCACTGTTCCTAAAGGAGGACGAGATGATCAAGCTGGCAGAACAGTATATGGAAGCTCATGGAGGGAATATAACTAGCAAGTCCAAGAATAACCATTTAAAGTCGAAACCAGGGGTGAATGACCAGAAACAATATGGCACCAAAGATGACAAGAAATCAACAGACAGAAGGGAGAAGAGATGCTATGCTTGTTATAAAATAGGGCACTTTGCAAGTGAGTGCAAGTCTGTCACCGACAAGAAGCAGCAGAAATCTCATCATGAAGCAGTTAGAGCTACCCATAAAGATGTTGCTAGCAAGAAACGAAAAATAAAAAGAGCAACTGTAACCATTAGTGTTGCTGCCAGAAGAAACAGAATAGAGACAACTCGTCAAATTCACTACAAGAAGGAGGTGCTATTACCATGATTAAACAGTGCATGATTGATGGCCAGCTCAAGTTAGTAAATGGATCAACAGTGCCAGTAGTGTTTGGAGCATGTGTAAAACGTCGAATGGTGCCAACAAATCACAACATGTTAGTAGGTGAAAGCTATGTCGGGGATAAAGAAGTGAAGATTCTACGAGACACTTAGTGCAGCAGTGAGAACCGGTATAGTAAGAACAGTAAGAAAGTTTCCCATAGCAAGAATAAACGTGGACATTCCATACTATGTGGGAGACCTTGAGGCCATGTGTATGAAGGCACCCATCTACTGCTTGGTAATTTGCAATTTATCAGGCAGTATAAGTTTGGAGGAACAATACAGAAAAGAGACTAGCGAGGCATCTGAAGTCACCACAAGAGCTCAAGAAAAGAAAGGCAAGCAAGTGATCAAGTCCATGCAAGTCTCAAAAGGTGGCATCCCGAATGTAGGTCTATGAGAACTGAAGGAAGCACAAAAGAAAGCCCCTTTCATGCAAAAAAAAATTTGGGACAGTGCCCGAGAGAAAGTTGAGCACAAGAAAAAGGGAGAGAGATTTATAAAATAGAGGATCAGAAAGGAGTACTGTATCAGATCTATCGAAGCAATTCTATTGGGGAAGCTAAACACGTCAAAGGCAGTCAGAAGCACTTCTATGAAAAAAAGGCCAAGGATCTACGTTTCAAGGTCGGACAGAAAGTCTTTGTTCTGCTACCTATAGACAACAATAAACTCACCCTGCAGTGGAAAGGATCTTTTGAAGTGGCCAACAGAATGGATTCTATAGTAAAAGTGGACGGGAAGACCCAAATCTTCCACGCCAATCAGTTGAAGAGGTACATAAAGAGGGAAGAAGACCTAACAAGTGCAGCTATTGAGGCACAGATTGATATAGCAGGTGTAGTTGTCATAGATGCAGAACCAGAAAATGGTGACTTTGCAATGGAGGATGAAGACCTACTAGACCTAAGTACGCTGGGTGGAGATGAGACGTAGAAGAACATCAACATCAGTGAAGAACTGACTGACAAGCAGAAGAAAGACCTAGAACAGCTACTGTGCCAGTACACAGATGCTTTCACAGATAGACCAGACAAGACAGACCTTGTACAACACAAAATCGAGACTACAACCAGGGATCCTGTCAAGATGCCCAGAAACCAAAAAGGGAACTGCAAATGTTGATGTAGACTTTGAGGAGACTTTGTGTATGAACTAAAAACAATCTTTGTATATAGTGTAAAAAATACTGTAAATAGTTTCCTTGAAGAAGGGCTTATTGTTAGATATACACGACTGTTTTGTATAAGTTGCGTATAAATTTAAAATAAGAATTACGATTTAGATAGTTATAAAACGCAGGTGTTAAATTTAGTATTTTTAGAAGCGATAGATATCACAGGTTTGCTTATATAACTGTTTATGTACCATTTGTTGCGAAGTTCAATTGTTGTGAATTTACGTCATTTCACTCGAACTTTCTGAATTTTTTTGTTGTTGTTGTTGCTTTAAGTGTGTACTGTAACATCATAATGTCTTGTAGTTTGTCGGGCAATATATACATAGGTGATCAAGTTAGTGAAGTAAGTTAATAAAAGTAAAAGTTCAAAAATAGAAGTTAGACTGCATGATTGTCATTTAGCCACAAAGAGCGTATAGTAGCGATTTTAAAGTGAGTTTCACAGTTTTTATTGTAATAACAGAGATAAAGGAGAATAATTTCTCTTGTTAAAGGGGTGATGTAATAATTGAACCCGCCTATGTGGACGTTGACGAAAAAGAGACAATCATTTAAAGCTCTGACTACAAGTGTGATTAACAATAGTGTAACGAATTCTTGCACATACGTTTGACTTGTTTGAATATATATTATGTTTAACGCCAACAACTTACAGACACCTACTGTAAAGAATCCTGCCCATAATAGTCGTCTAAGATTAACCTTGTTGGCAGATCATTCTTATATTGGAGGTTGTTGTTTCGAGCAACTATCCAATTAAGAGGAAGTAGTCCAATCAAAGCACATTGACTTAGAATATAGTTCTTATAAAATACAATTAACGCTTTGTAATACATAAATTTTAATCAAGCAGTTTAAGAACTTTTTCTACCGTATAAGAAAATTCAGTAGAACTCAGTTTATACCATGTACGTCATGAAAACCTATTACAACATGATAAGTGACTTATTTTACTCTGTAAATTGAATTAATAATTAATTTGCCAGTTAATGTTGCCTTAGTTGAGATCCGTTACGCTGATCATATTACAAATGTTGTTGCTTACTGAGAGCTGATATATTAGTTACGCTATTCAAAACATAAGTATAGCTAGTAATAATCAACGTGGACGTTATTCAAAGAAGTGATCCTTTTATGGTATTGACAGGCATGTGTTATATAAGTTTCTGATAAGTTTTTACTTTATTAAATATGGTATATACATTGCTACTTTTCGAGAACTAGTATTTTATTTATTTTATTAAACACCTGATACCTAGCCTTTGGAGCCGGGCGTAGTTAGCGTGCTAGGCTGCGGTGATTGAGCCTCAGTGCCATAGCAACCGAAAGTATGTAGTGAGTATGTACTCTACTTGCTGGCTGCTTTCCCTCTGGTCAATATTTTAACCAATTGACTGCGGCTGTCATGTTTACGGGCGAACGGTTTAGTGCGGATGTGCGTATATGGTAAGCGGTATTTATGAGTGCTAACGAATAATGGGTCAATCATTTTTGTCTTTTTTCATCAGCACCCCTCACAATGTCAACGAACTCTCATGTACGCAGCGCAGTGTACAGAAGAAAAAAGTCCGACTTTACGGTAAACGTGACAACCGCAGCGAGTGGTTTGCAATTTGAAATAGCAATACCTGAACTCTCGGGATCTCCTACCCGGCCTTTAGTTCGTCTGACAATAAGTTGCTGTTCAGATTGAAAATACCAAAATCAATAAGTAGTTAACTAGTGTTTGAACACATATTTACAGGCTTACACACTTATTACTTATCCTAGAAGGCTACAGTAAAGCAATTTATCATTAACAACCTATTATGATAATTTCAATGTTAGCGGTCCACTTACAGTCCCATTGAACATCAATATTTGTATTATTTTTGTTAACAGAGAATATGACAAGCATATTTCATTAAATTTTAAGCTTATGCGATATGTTTTTTATCTTTTACACCAGATCACTGGCTTCTCACTGCACATAAACAGCATTTCATGTAGAGTTTGTTTGTTTTGAATTTCGCGCAAAGCTACACGAGGGCTATCTGCGCTAGCCGTCCCTAATTTAGCAGTGTAAGACTAATCATCACCATCCACCGCCAACTCTTAGGCTACTCTTTTTACCAACGAATAATGGGATTGACCGTCACATTATAACGCCCCCACGGCTGAAAGGGCGAGCATGTTTAGTGGGGCGGGGATTCGAACCCGCGACCCTCAGATTGCGAGTCGAGCGCCCTAGCCACCTGGCCATACCGGGCCTATTCATGTAGAGACTGCTTGCTATAAGAACCGTGTATCTGTTGAATTCTGGAATTTATAAAAGGCCTCCAAGCGGTAGATAAATGATAGTCTTGAAATTCTATCTGTACCTCTAGTTTGAAATCTATAATGGATTATAAAAAAAACACTCTGACCAGCCCCCAGTGGCACAGCGGCATGTCTGCGGACTTACAACGCTAGAAACCGGGTTTCGATACCCGTGGTGGGCAGAGCACAGATAGCCCATTGTGTAGCTTTGTGCTTAAATTCAAAACAAACAAACATTCTGACCAACAGGAACTAAGAACCGCGATTCACAACAAGAAGTTAAAAAAACAAGTTCAGTTCATCTTAATACTTCTTTTAACAAATTTTAAAAAGTTTCTTATTTAAAAAGAAACTACAATAACTGAAATTTTACGAGCTGTACATGAATATCTTCTGTACAAAAGAAAGTATTCCCTTGATAGCCGCTAGCATCAAATATTGGAACAATAGTCAACATATTACACGCAATTCGGCTCTTGAGATTTAGTAAACCATCAGCCCATTTTCATAATTTTCACATTTAGCTCTAAGACTTAGCCAATTCTCAGTTCTCTTTCATAATGTTTACAATTTTGCATGAGATTTAATCAACCATCAGCCTACTTTCATAACTTTCACTAATCCTGATAATAATCTTTCCTGACATTTGTACTTCTTGCGCGAAATTCAAAAACAAAACAAACTTAAAATGGGAAGAATGTGAAACATTTTTCGTTCTTAAGTGAACCTACATGATCCAAGAATGTACTGATGTCAACTCACTCTTACTTTCAGAATAAATTAAACTGTGAGATCCTACAAGATGGTCTGGGGTTAGAACTCCGATGGGTAATGGATGGTGGAGACACAGTGATGCAGCTCGTTGGAAGAATTGGTAAATAGAATCTTTACAACAAGCACGAACAGTTTTAATCTAAACTATAAGAATAACAACTGACTTATACCCGTTTTTATTATCATTAGACAAAAAAACAGCACCAAGGCCGATCCGATTATTCAGAATCTTCAGTTTGGTATTAGTCAAAACTTAATACAAGTTCTTAATACCTTTCAGTTTTTCAATTTTATTGTGTAAGATACTTTGTCTTATGTATTTACGTGTTTGCGAAAAAATGGATTATATAAGTTGTCTCTTGAATATAGTTTTGTGATGGGACTTGTTCAGACTGATTACTGTTGTATTTAATAACGTAATGTTTTGAGTGAGTGTTGTGTTTAGTACTGTTACAACTTCAGCAAGTATTATAGTGTATAGTACAGTAACAGCTATGATTAATTTTACCAAGTACATACGGTTAAAGGGATATTTATTTCTTCTTTAATAATAGGTTCATAACGATAAGATGTGCACAAAACAAAGGTTTTTTCTTCAGATTAATCAACTAAAATCCATGTACTGGCTGATTCCTATATTCGCAGTAGTTCACAATTTCTCTGTTCGCGACTAACCTTAGTAGTATTAGTTTGAAAGGAATGGTAGTTCACTCTTTTCCTGTTCATGACTAACCTCACTGGTATTAGTTTGAAGGGAATGGTAGTCTACAGTTTCTCTATTCATGACTAACCTCACTGGTATTAGTTTGAAGGGAATGATAGTTCACTTTTTCCCTGTTCATGACTAGCCTCACTGGTATTAGTTTGAAGGGAATGGTAGTCTACAGTTTCTCTATTCATGACTAACCTTAATAGTAGTAGTTTGAAGGGAATGGTAATTCACTATTTCCCTGTTCATGACTAGCCTCACTGGTATTAGTTTGAAGGGAATGGTTGTCCACAGTTTCTCTATTCATGACTAACCTTAATAGTAGTAGTTTGAAGGGAATGGTAATTCACTTTTTCCCTGTTCATGACTAACCTCACTGGTATTAGTTTGAAGGGAATGGTAGTTCACTCTTTCCCTGTTCATGACTAACCTCACTGGTATTAGTTTGAAGGGAATGGTTGTCCACAGTTTCTTTATTCATGACTAACCTTAATAGTAGTAGTTTGAAGGGAATGGTTGTCCACAGTTTCCCTATTCATGACTAACCTTAATAGTAGTAGTTTGAAGGGAATGGTTGTCCACAGCTTCTCTGTTCATAACTAATCTTACTGGTATTAGTTTGCAGGGAACGGCAGTCCACAGTTTCGTTGTTAATTTTTACGTGTGTCATTTTTATGTCACCGTAGAGAGGCATACTCTTTTTCCATTGTTTCTTCTTTCTTCTTCTTCCAAACACTTTTCAATCGATCGCCATTCCTTCATTTCTCGGCGGATTAACTTGAATCTGGGTAGGATTATACCTTGGTCCAATACGCCTAGACATATTTTATTTTTTGGGTTTAGGGCTTTTAAAGGATTTTATGAAGTCAAAGGTCAAACAACCCGAAAATGTATATATCGAGCTCCTGTGCGGTCATCTTTACAGTAATCAAGATGAAAATTGGCACAAATATAGATTTTCAGGCGCCCAGCACATTGACATAAAAAAAAGTTGGATTTGACCATTCGGAGTTTTTTATGAGGGTCAGAGCTCACCAAAAGCATAATTTTGAGGTTTTTGTTCAATTACGCTGCTATATTTGACCAATCTACATGGTATTTGGTACAAAGGTACCTTCTTGCAGGTCCCAAGCAGTGATGTAGACAGTTTTCGATTTTTTTTTCTGTGTTTTTCACGATTTTTCTTGTGTCAAAATTAGCCGTGTATGGATTGCATGGCGGAGACATGTTGCATTCGCCCACGAATGTTAGTCTCTTTAATGATTAATTCGTCTTCCATCCATAGAACACTACAAAGAACGGATATTTAATACTTTACCCTAAATGATGTAAAACACCGAATGAAGTGGGGTGGGGCATGCACTTTAAGTCTTATGAAGCATTTAAGTAAAAACATTGTGCTGGTTTACAGCTTGTTTAGCACAAGCTGACAGTAAAATACAGCATTTAAAGAGGATTTTGTTATAGGTCGCTGCCGACTAACTCTTGACCAATGGAAGAGCTCACCTGATCATCTGAGCTACAACGTCCATAATCATAATTAAGGATCTGTTTATGCCACTATTGTATGGTGTATTAAAATACATGGTGTATATAATCTTAAAACCAGAGAAATGTGAACCTATCTAGTATATATACAGTCTTATAAATGCATATTTTATAACAAATAAGATCGCTATTATTAAAATGGAATACAAATACACTTAGCACTGTCAAACTTAGAAATACATGTTATATTGAACATCTACATATGTAAGTTGAATGATCATGAACGATTTATTAGAACAGCAAACCAGTTTATCAGACACCTGTGTAATTCAGCATATTGCCCATCACAATAAAACCTTACCAAAACATATATGATGACAATATATAACATCAAATTATTATAGTTAGCGTCTGTAACCTTATATCAGTTCATATTAAACATTCAGTACTTGGTTTGTCCTCTTCGTACTCTAATAAAACTCCACAAGGCAATGTGATATGCTGTCGATGAGGTTATTGATGTAATCAACCGTGATTTCATTCCAATTCTTCACTAGAAGGCGCTGCAACTCAGCTACAGTAGTTGATTTAAGATTGTGGTTAGCAGTTTCCCGGCTCAGTTCTGTCCAACAGTTCTCAATGGAATTACAATCTGGAGACTTTGGTGGTCATGGCAATCTTGTAACGTCCTCTTGGTCGAGATAATCTTGAATAATATGCGCATTGTGGGCAGTGGCATGGTCATCTTGGAATATAAAATTATTGACAAATCTTGCCCCTAACATATGGTAGAAATATCGTCTCCATGTGATGCCTGTAGGAGGCGCCATTGACGTTTCCTTGGAGGATATGAAGAGCAGTTTTTCCACCATGATGAATAGCTGCCCAAAGATATACTGCACCACCACTTGTGTGTTCCCTATGAGAAAGACAGTCTTTCCTCATCTTTTCTCCAGGCAAACGAAGAACACTGAGAGTACTCTATTGTTCTGATAATGTCCGTTTGCTTCATACCATTTCTTGACAGTCAAACAACTTGATGTCCTATAACTTCTGGCTCCAAATACAGAGAAATTGTCTGAATAAAGCGTTGATCTGTTTGGAAAAAGATTATATTAAAAGCACACCTTTTTATACAAAACAGGTATGTATGTGTTTTTTTGACGAACAAATGCTCAAAACAACTTATACCGATCAGAATAACAGCTCGTATATGTTAGTCCGATCATACAATACTACTTGGGTATTTACTCAATAACTACTTCATGCCTGTAGACCAGCGTTTTCCAAACTTTTTTGGCACCGGAACACTTCTATTCAGCTTTGAAAAAGCTTACAGAAGACTAGACACGTGAAATATCGGTGTAGAGGGTATGTTGCGCACACAGCGCCCTCTAGATTTGTATATTATTCATTTATTTATTTAATCAAATTACATATTAATGAATATTTACAGCTTTATGCTTATAATATACTTTAGATATAAACCTCTCCATTAAGATATTATGTAGAATAGATATGGCATCTTCTATAATTCTTCTTCAATGCAAAATCGATATTATCTAATTCTAATACATAGGAAAATATTTTATAATAAGTTATGATCGTACAAAAAGTGTTAAATATTTTATTAAAATTTAAACATAGTTTGGGAAACGCTGCTGTAGATAATAACATCAATATAGAACAGTATGGAAACATTTTGTCCAAGACTATTACATTACACTGATGTCGTTCTTCGTTTACTCATAGTTACTCTTATTTTCTGAGTGATGAATGTAATACAGTAAGCCAACTATCCCTCATAATGGGGAAAAATTTTCAGTCAATAAATAGTTGTAAGAGTAATAATATTCATGAACATCTATGAAAATGTTTTCTATACATATACGTTTATTAAATATCAACACTAAGATTTGGCTGACAAATGATCAATACTGAATAAGAAGAAATATCACTGATGTCAAATAGCAATTAACTGGAATTTCTAGTTTTGTCAAGTACTGATTAAAATAAGTAACAATTGGATACAGTCAGTATTAGCTAGAATGAGCAGCCATGCTAGTAACATGTTAAGTATTGAACTAGACGAGTTAGTATGTTTGTCAAATAGCCAGTATTGACTAATTTTGGTAATAATTTTTATCGAATGGTTGGTATTATGTAAAATGAGTAATCATTTTAGTAAACTAATAAATATTGACTAGGATGAGTTAACATTGTTATCGACTGATCAGTATTGACTAGGATGAGTTAACATTGTTATCGACTGATCAGTATTGACTAGGATGCGTTAACATTGTTATCAACTGATCAGTATTGACTAGGATGAGTTAAAATTGTTATCGACTGATCAGTATTGACTAGGATGAGTTAACATTGTTATCGACTGATCAGTATTGACTAGGATGAGTTAACATTGTTATCGACTGATCAGTATTGACTAGGATGAGTTAACATTGTTATCGACTGATCAGTATTGACTAGGATGAGTTAACATTGTTGTCGACTGATCAGTATTGACTAGGATGAGTTAACATTGTTATCGACTGATCAGTATTGACTAGGATGAGTTATTTTTATCAAATGGCATACTCATTTTGCCCTTATACAACGTTTAATGTATCCTTTAATGTAACGCCTTTGTGCCCACTAGTGATCGTCTACCGACGTTGAAGATTATAACAGCATAAATAGGTTAGTAACTACAGTTGTCTACTGACGTTGAAGATTATAACAGCATAAATAGGTTAGTAACTACAGTTGTCTACCGACGTTGAAGATTATAACAGCATAAATAGGTTAGTAACTACAGTTGTCTACCTGACGTTGAAGATTATAACAGCATAAATAGGTTAGTAACTACAGTTGTCTACCGCCGTTGAAGATTGTAACAGCATAAATAGGTTAGTAACTACAGTTGTCTACCGACGTTGAAGATTGTAACAGCATAAATAGGTTAGTAACTACAGTTGTCTACCGACGTTGAAGATTATAACAGCATAAATAGGTTAGTAACTACAGTTGTCTACCGACGTTGAAGATTATAACAGCATAATCAGGTTAGTAACTACAGTTGTCTACTGACGTTGAATATTATAACAGCATAAATAGGTTAGTAACTACAGTTGTCTACCGCCGTTGAAGATTGTAACAGCATAAATAGGTTAGTAACTACAGTTGTCTACTGACGTTGAAGATTATAACAGCATAAATAGGTTAGTAACTACAGTTGTTTACTGACGTTGAAGATTATAACAGCATAAATAGGTTAGTTTTTCATATTTTATCTTATGAAAAGGTGGAAATGGCATTTTTATGTTTTGCAAAGAGAGATTTTTCATGACGACGTAAACCTGAAAGTTTTGAATCTGTTTTTAATCACGATCAAACTGTTGTTAAAAACAGGTGATGGAGATTATATGGCTTTCGGACTTAGCAAAGATGACAGCAGGACTGAGATGGTGAATGCAGATGTCATAGTAACGTGGATTGACAGTGGTGGTCAAGGTCACGCCGAGGACTACTTCCTGGCTAGTAAAGAACAAGTGAGTCGCTTTATGAGAATGACCTCTTCAACTACACACTTAATGTCGATACCACAGTGTTGTTCGAACACACGTCGTCGTACATTATTACATTGTAAAACTATTGTTTTCAAATTATATTAAAATAACATAAATTGAAATATGTATGAAAAAGTTGAAATTATTATTGTTTTTCACACAATACTTCACTGTTCTTTCTCTCTATATATTTATAAAAGAATAAACTGATATAATATATCAACTAAAGGCAACTGTGAATTATGAACTTACAAATCAAAAATAATGTTTACTTGCCGGTTACCTGTGTCTCGCTATTAACTTAGCAAATTGCATAATAAGCATGCAATGATTGTTTGTATGACAAACCAGACTTACCGTGTCTTCTCTTGATACATGCTCTGGTGTAATACACAGGTGCTTCTACGCCTTCTCTTTACACATAGTCCTGTATTGTAAGCAACATGTGTTACTAGCTTTCTTTAATATGACAAACAAGTTCCACTACGTCTTCTCTTAATTTCTCATAATCGTGTAATAAATGAAGATTGCGTAACTTGGAACATCAAATGTGAAACTATTATTTATTTATTCAACCTCGAGACGACAGAAATGTTAAACGAATGATCATAAACACCTTATGCCTAGAAATTTTCAGATTAAGTTTTATTGTGAACACCTTATAACACAAATATAGAAAACAAAACACAGATTGAGATTTAATTCAAAAATATATTTGAAATAAAATAGTCGTTTTCTTACTCCATAAATAGCATGTATAGTAAGACAGAACTTTGTATTATATAACATATAAAAGGGTCGTGTTTTAAAAGTTCTCGTATTTGTATGAACGATTCAGTTTTATACTAGTCTTAACAAGTGTTATCCCTAGAAATATAATAATATCCAATTATAACTGAAAAGAGTTATTAAGTGACATTTTTTGATTAAAGTTTTATTTGGTTATGCGCAAAGCTGCTCAATGGGCTATCTGCGCAGGGTCCACCATAGGGATCGAACACTGTGGATAGGGGTCTTTGATTAAAGAGTAGCAGTTCTCTCTTTCTTTCCAACTAAGGATGGAGAAAAAATCTGTTAAATCTGATAGCTTGGAAGGGAATGCCTGTTTATTAGAGAAATACTATATACAGTATATACACGAGCGAAAAGTTTTTGAATATCTTTCAGGATGACTATAATTTTTCATGCTTAAGGCCAGTAAATTTGCTATACTGTTATAAACCTTAGTGTAATTTTTCTCATTTTGTGGTAAATAATGATTCAACTCTTATAACAAGTCTCTGCTATATGACATCACTCGGATTACCGATTATAATATTATGTTAGGTTTAACTTTGTATAATCCATACCTTCAAAGATATATAATGATGTAAATTTATATGTAAGATGTTTTTAAAATCCAATTACAGACCTAATAGTCCTTCTTTGATATTGGAGGGTCTGGAATGAAAGCTTTCGAGATAATAACTTCTCTTTTGTTTCCCAGGTGATTACTTGTCTATCTCTGTTGTTATAAGTTATTTAACAATCGTAGCTTGATGTACTGCAATTTGATATTCATAAACTTTTATGGTGTGACTTTTCATGTTATATTTTGTTACCGCTTTATTTAGCCTTGTGATAGAAACTTTTCGTCATGAGGCCATGAGATTTGGAATATATCTGCCTTATATTGTACAAATACATATATATGGCAAAATGAATTTCTTTTATTTTGTAGTGTGTAGGAACTCATGGAAGTTGTCCAGACCAAAAGTACCCAGGTGCAAATAACAGTGTTACTTTGCTAAATGCAGCTACTGTCAATGGATATAAGATGATTACTTTCAGACGACCTCAAATTGCTTGTAAGCTTTCCATTTTCACGTTTCTATTTCTTATAAGTTTTCGATAGTGTTATGAAGTGAGGTGTAAGGTAACATCGTTTGAAACTAGGTGTAAGAAAGCAGCCTCTGGTCAGTATATAGAGAATTAGAAGATTACAGTATTCTAAGTCATTATATAATGATTGGAGTGAGCGGGTATAGTGGCCGCCTTTCTAACTTCTGTCGGTGTGGAGATTTCAAGACTCCCTGTGGTTATCAAACGTTATAACCAAGTATACAGGTTCAATGTCCGAAACAAAGGGACCGGCTCGACGTGTGTTTGAGATAAGGATATAAAGACAGGAGTTCAACCAGAAAGAAAAGAAAGGAGAAAGAAGGGAAGACTAGGTCAGATGTGAAAGACAAAATGATAAGCCCAGAGAAGTACAGGAAGAAAGCCATATGCTGTCTGTAAAAACTAAAAACCTATGTGTTATTTACTGCCTGTATTAAACAGCAGATTGTTATGTTTATATTGGTGTGAATAATTTCATGATAGGAATAAGTACAACATAAATAAAGTTGATGTACATAAGAATGGAAAACAAAGTCTAAGTATAGCACGATTAACACATTAAGCTTCACATTCCTATTACTTGTAAGTCCACCTATGAGTTTCACACGTCTTTTACTTATAAGTTTTAGTTTGATCATCACAAGTCTGTTGCTTCTACTTTTCCCACAAGTTTCACATTTCTGTTACTTGCCTTCTAAGATTCACATTTGATATTTGCCCCTTGAGTTTCAGCATTTCTGTTACTTGTAAATTTCCCTTAAGATTCACACGTCTTTTACTTTTTGAAAGTTTTCACTTGAGATTCACATTTCTGTTACTTGCCTTCTAAGATTCACATTTGATATTTGCCCCTTGAGTTTCAGCATTTCTGTTAATTGTAAATTTCCCTTAAGATTCACACGTCTTTTACTTTTTGAAAGTTTTCACTTGAGATTCACATTTCTGTTACTTGCCTTCTAAGATTCACATTTGATATTTGCCCCTTGAGTTTCAGCATTTCTGTTACTTGTAAATTTCCTTTAAGATTCACACGTCTT
>NW_013666884.1:34300-43983 GCF_000517525.1 Limulus polyphemus | reverse complement strand
ATTTGCCCCTTGAGTTTCAACATTTCTGTTACTTGCCTTCTAAGATTCACATTTGATATTTGCCCCTTGAGTTTCAACATTTCTGTTACTTGCCTTCTAAGATTCACATTTGATATTTGCCCCTTGAGTTTCAACATTTCTGTTACTTGTAAATTTACCTTAAGATTCACACTCTTTTACTTTTTGAAAGTTTTCACTTGAGATTCACATTTTCGATTACTTGTAAGTTTTCCTTTGATTTTCACACATCTATTGTTTATAAGATTATGTTTGAGCTTCACATTCTTGTTACTTGTAAATTTTCCTTTTAAGCTTCTCATTTCTATTACTCGTAGGTTTACCACTTGTAAGTTTTCGCTTGAGTTTCACAGTTTTGTACGTTTTCACTGGAGCTTCACATGTCTGTTATTTGTAATTTTATTTTTGGTTTTTACATTTCTGTCAGTTGTACGTTTATGCCAAATTTATCATTTCTTTTGTTTGTTTATTTGTCTGTTGTCTAACATGTCTGTATTTTTTAATTTACCCTCTAATTTGACATATATTTTGCCCGTTAGTTAGTCTGATGACTACTATATTCACAACTTGTAAGTTTACTCTCATTTTTGACATATATTTGCTACCTTCAGTTTTGCCTGTTGACTAGCATGTCTATTGTTTGCAAGTTTAACCTTCAATTTCGCATTTTTGTTGCTTGTACGTTTAATATACCTCTTGTCTGTTTGTTTAACCCCCAGTTTTGCATGTTTTTTTCTTGTAAGTTCACCTTTTAATTTGGCATATCTGTTGACTATATGCTTCAATCTCCAATTTGGCTTTTTTATTGCTTGCACTCATAACTTCCAGTTTTTCATGTTTTTTGCATGTACTTTTAACTTCTAATATGTCAAATTTGTTGCTTGTTACTTTGCATATTTACTAGCATGTCTATTATTTACAAGTTTACCCTACAATTTGGCACATCTGTTGTTGCTTCTACATTGAACCTCCATTTTTACATGCCAGTTTCTTGTACATTTACCCTATAAATCAACATACCTGTTGCGTATTTGTTTGTCTTTTGAATACCATGTTTATTATAAGCTTATCCTTCTGTTTTCCATATCTATTGCCCGCTATCTTTTTTGTTCATTAATTTGGCATATCTGTTGTGTGTTAGTTTGCTATAATGTCTAACATACTTGTAAGTATATCCTTCAATCTGACATATCTGTTCTGTATATTTGATACATCCTTTGTTTGTACATTTACCCTTTAATTTTATACGTTCGTCTGTTAATTGCAAATTACGCTTTAAACTATGTACTTTTTGCTTTTACATTAGTTGTGTTATGCTGCAAGCGTGTTTTGTGATGTATTGTGTGGTTAAAAATATACTCTGTGTTGTGTTGAAATTGATAACAACGATTAAGAGTGATCCATGCTGAAAATGAGAAAGTTACTGATTTACATTATGACGGTATTATGAATTCACTGAACCTCTTGTTTTAAATTAAGAAGCATAACATATATTTTCTTTGAGTAAACTTATTTTTGCACAATGGGCACTGAGCTATCTGCTTTATCCTGTTATGAAATTGTAAAACCAAAGTATTTATGCAACACGAGCTGTAACATTTCAAGAAAACTCTGTGGTGTTTAATTAATCACCTACTAACTTAAACTTCTAACCACTTTATTAAACGGTTAGTAAAATTATTAATGAAAGGCTCAAAACAAAACATAGGTTGAATGTACAAGCATATCCAGATTGGATAAAGAAATTCATATTGAAGATTGTAGTTTCCTGTTGATTACTATTCGAATTCTGAAAATATATGTTAATGAGAAAAGTATTTTCTAGGAATGGACTAGTAAAACCTCTTAGTAAGAGGAAAAATATATTTACTTAATAAATTTAAACACATAAAAATGATATGTGTGTTTGTAACTATTATCCACGTGTGTGTTTTCAGTGGACAAAGAATATGACCAGAACATATATTCAGACGGTCCTCAAGCTGTGTTGTGGGCCATTGGACCAATCAACAATCGCGGGGAAGTCTCATACCATAAACTGCGTACAGACGGTAGGTTTGGAAACTAACTCGTATTTATTATGCATGAACAAGTTTTACAAAAATCCCGACCCATTTCTATAAACAAGTCATTTTGAATTCATAACATCACGTGTTGGTTGAAACAAAGGAAGAAATAAATAAGTATCCCTTTTATACCCATTTGTACTTTGAAAGCCAAGCTTTGTGAAACTGACGAAACAGCAGTGAATTAAAATAGCTCAGTCTTTATTGTGAGAATGTTAACTTTTGTGGAACTGATAAAAACAGCAGTGAAATAACTAAGGTTAATTTTTACTGTTCGTAAGGTAAGCTTTGTGGAATTGTGAGATAACTTATGACTGTTTATTACTTGTTTCTGTCCCCTAATTTTAAGATATTGGTCAAAGTTAGGCTGATGGTAGGTAAAGTAAGGTCTTGTGTTACTGAAATTTATTTTGAGCGTTGTCTAAATTTGGTACTTCAGTTGACGAAAATCTATACCAATGTTAGTTGAAATGTTTAAAAATGACAAAAGTAGCTCATTGATTGAAGTTTAGTGGCAGCAATAAGTAAATTTAAAGAAACATATGGATTTGTTGTTAAAAAAACTACTTTTCAAATGTTCTTGATAAGAAATATCGTTTTGGTTTTGGCCAGGAAAGTAATATCTGACAAGATAATCGCTGCTTATCTTGTGTTTCCAGGAAATATGTTTATCGATTTTGCTCGGGCTCCTAAATGGAACTGTCCAGTTCCTGCTGGTGACTCTGAATATTCTTCAACGAATGATGACGTCGAAACGGTCTCGGAACTAGAGGGTACTCAATATGCTAGTAGTAACACAGAAGTTGAAAATCGAGCTTGGGAGATTCCTTCCATCGTCTGTCCAGCAAATAGAACGTTCTACGCTCAGATTGGACCTACTGGTGGAAAGAAAGGCTATCAAGGCATCACAGGTGCTGCCCTTTCAAACTTAATTGATACTGTTTAATGCGTAGTCGAAACTAAAAACAATTATTCGATGAATTGCAATACAAAACAGTATCTACTTACTCACGTACGGTACAAAAATCAATATTTTATACCTTCTCCAAAGTGAAACGTTGAGCTTCAAGAAACATTCTGTAATCATAAAAGATACCGTAGAAGTAGTTATTTCCGACTTTCTCAATATATATATATATATATTTATTTATTTATAATCATAGGATAATATTTAGTAGTGTGAATGAAATCCAATAGTTCAGTAAAATATATTTATAGACACGCTGCAGATCAGGTATAAGTGTTAGTATTAAACACACCAAATCAAAGGTTACAGTTATGGTAGTAAGTCACTATAATTCCCTGTAATGTAATACAGACACAAAACATTTAGCTATAGTAATAACTCACCATGGTCCGCTGTAGCATAACAGAGGCATATAAATAAAGGTGCAAGAATCCTCAATGACTCACTTTGGTTTACTGTAACATAAAACATAAATATGCAAAATTATTCCTGGATATTTAGCTGTTGTAGTAAGTCTTTATGAGTATCTATATGACAACATACACACACAGTTTATATGTCATGTTGTCATCACGGCGACTACATTTCACCCAATACAATATTTTAAAAGTAGGGCAATTGAAAGGGAGATGTAATATCGACGGTTACATTTTGTCCAATAAAAAATCTTTTAAGTAGAATGGGAAATATTCTTTGCTTTATATCACATGTCATTGCGATTGTTACGTTTTATCGTGAAATATTTGAATAGCTCTTCTACCAACATACCTTACGTCTAGTGTAGACTAATAATTTGTTCTGAGTTATAGAGTAATGCTTTTTTTTTCTCTTAGTTGCTTCTTAAGAACGTACAATACAAGCTTTGAGTTTGAACTTTGATGAGCACTTTAAAATTACTTTGTAAGAGTTGAAACAGAAGTTTTCAACATATGCGCTCCATATACAATATATCTTTTATTAAAACAGTGATTTTAATCGATTTTACAATCTTACATTAATTATAACGTATCGACCATATTGAAAAGATCGTCTGCTGGATCAGTGCATCAGCGTGTACATAGAATGAGACCTTTACATAACATTTACCAATATTTAGTCTGAATTTGAACAACGCAATTGTTTATCAGAACATTCCTTTAAATGTTCGTTTTTTAAACATTCCTTAAACTGTTTATAAACGTTTTATTGTAGGCCAAGTGGGATGGGGCATTGCTTGGTACATCAATGGGTTAATTATTCCCGAAATTACGGTGCAGAGAGGAAAAACATATACATTTTACGTGGAAGGAGGGAATGACCCTGAAAACCCAGCTCGTCATCACCCGCTTTACATTACAGAAAGTCCTGAAGGTGGATTTGAGTACAAAACAAAACCAGAACGAAGAGTGAGTTTTCCAGTTGCGAATGATATCCATTATTAGTTTACAATTTGTAATATGTTCTTTGCAAAAGCAAATAAACAATCAACTGTGACCTGTTTTTAAACATTAGGATATTTTAAAAATTCTATGTAAGATTTGAGCTGTTATTTATGGAGCATTTTTCAATTTTAAAAAACAGTTTGATAAATATTTTCTAGTTTTTAAACATAGCTTGAGAAAAGGTTTTTGTTTTTTACCTTGAAAACAAATTTATCTCTGGATTAATTTTGTGGCTTAAAAATCTCTACTTACCGCTGTTGAAGAAAGTAATTTAGTTATGAATAGATTTTTCTATATCCAAGTACAGTACGAGACAAATCGTTTAAAAACAGTATTCTCTTTACAGTTGCCCCCCAGTGGCACAGCGGTATGTCTGCGGACTTACAACGCTAGAAACCGGGTTTCGATACCCGTGGTGGGCAGAGCACAGATAGCCCTTGTGTAGCTTTGTGCATAATTAAAAACAAACAAAACAAACAAACTCTTTACAGTTTCTGGTATTTTTAGAATAATAATCAACATTTTTGAAAAAAAATATCCAAACACAATAATTTTAAGAATTACTCGATTAAAATGTTTTTAACTTTTTGCTTCGTGTAATGTTTGGTTATAAAAGTATCGTCTTATTTTACATTTATTTTATGAAATATTTTTAACTTCGGAGTTTGGAAACATAAGACAGCTACACGTGAATTTAAAACGTATCCCTTGTTTTCTGTGTTCGTTTTTTTTCTCCAGAATGTTGAAGCTTACAGCCTGAGGATCAGTAGTATGAACCATTCCCAAAAATATGGAGGAAGTTTCACATTTAAATCTAGTGTAATGCATTATAATTACTGTTTTATTCTGATGGTTGGTAAGATTGTGTCATGTTTAAATGGTATATATGTATTTGTTTTTTAAAGAGAGAAAAGGTTTTTGCGGGAGTAAAGAGAAGTCGAAGAGGACCACACCCTACAGCAGGTAAATTTCATTTCATTTTAATCTTTGGGACTTAACACTCCACAGTTGGGCTGTGAAGTTATTATTTTAGGTTTCCAAAGAGGATTTGCACATAGCAATGCTTTAGTTAATGATCTTTTTGTGTTGACAATCAGTTCGTAATAATGTTCATCATTGTTTGGAAATGGTATTCCAGCTGTTCAGCCATTAAAAACGATTCTAGTGAAAATGTTTGTTTGCTCACCAAAGATCGGATTCTATCAATTTTTTAACTATTTTGTAATCGAATTTATTACTTGTCTAGAACCATTTAATGTGTAAGAGAAAAATTTTACGCATTTAGAAATATTCTGTATGTACGTATCAGAGTATTATATTTACAAGTCATCATTAGACGCTTTACTCCAATAAAATAAGATCATTCCTAACATTGATAACTCCATTAATGATGATTGAGATGCCTACAACAGATACAAGTAGTTATATAAAGCTAGGTATGTAGCAAAGACTCCATAAGGTATCAAAGGTTTTTTTTTATAATAGCAGGTCATGTAGTACTTACATCAAATGAAGTTATGGAATTCTATACTTTGCATGTACATAATAAGATACTATTACTGGATGTGGACTTATTTTATTAATGGTATAGCACAATAGAACATTTTCTTAGATCAAAATTTTCTAATAGTATTCGCCAAATAAATTACGTCTTCATCTCACAAGTTTGAAACTATCACATCACTTACAAAAACAAAAATGTTTTCGTGAAAGTCTGAAAACTGTTTGTCTCGATTGTACTATATTTATTCGTACTATGTTTTATTTTTGGACATCAATATTGGGAAAAAAATCTGTATACAACAAAGTGTCATACTTCCCAGACAAATTTTGTTTTCGAAGTTAGAAAACGTATATGAAGAAGTGCCACACTCTGCCAGGCAAAGTCTGTCATTTCCGTTCTATTCTGTATATCAGAGTGTGACCACCCTCCTTAGGCAATGATTGTCATACAATTAATAGTCTGTATACAACAAAGTACCACACTCTCCAGGTAAAACTTAACATTAAAGTTATAGAGTGCATATAAAAAAGTGCTAATCTTCCCCAGGCAGAGTCTGTCATTTCAGTTATAATCTGTATAAAACAAAGTAACCACTCCTTAGGCAAAGTTGTAGTCTTTATATAACAAAATAGCCCTACTCAGGCAAAAGTTGGTCTTTTAAATTAAAGAATGCATATAGGAAAGTGAACAATCTCCAGGCAAAGTTTGTCATTCAAATTATAGTCTGTTTACAACACAGTGCCACACACACCCCAGTCAAACTTTGTCATTTAAATTATAGAGTGTATATAACAAAGTGCTACACTCCCCAGATAAAATTTGCCATTCGAATTGCAGAGTCTATATAACAAAATGGCCAATCCACACGCAAAGTTTGTCATTCTAGTTATAGTCTGTACATAATAAAGTGACTGCTCTCCAGGCAATATTTTTCATTCAATTGATAGTAAAATTCAAAGTTATATAAGAAGGCATATGAATATATTTGTCTGACGGGTATAAACATAATACTTGTAACGGGGGGGGGGGAAGAAAACTCGGAAGACGAAAATGGTTGTTTTGTATCAGGTATAACCAGTCTTTATCAGATAGTGGTAAGTTAGGAATTTTTAATAATTAAAGTTGTTGAAACATATTATCATGATATAAAAGACTGTTTGGTTTAGATATTAGTGATTAATTAATTTTTGTTAGTGAATATTTTATTATTGTTTTGTTTTTGCTATAATAAGATTTAAAAGCAAACGATTGCAGAAAGTTTTGTTATTAATTCATTGATGTTGAGAATATCGAATGTCACGTGCAATACATCAACGTTGAGAATATAGAAGGCGGACAGACGATTAAGTGATAAAGATATAAATAGCGTGAGACAGACAGAAGAAGACAGATAATAGCGAAAGAGGATCAAATTGGCGTGAATTTAAGTACCGTAGAAATGATAGGCCTAACGATTCGCATAGACCTAACGTTTAATATGTTAGAGTGAAACTAACAGTAGAAAAGAAGATAAGAAAAATAATTTTACTCCGTCAAAGTGTGGTTCTAAAGTAATTGGATAGGCCTAAGTGGATATTTGACAAGAAGGAAAAAATGTCGTATATAGTATTTATGATATGCCCATAATATATATTTATTGTACATACGTTAACTTGTTCTGAATATATACATATATTATTTGAAAACAAGTGACGTGCGTGCTGTTTATTCATCGTTGAATTCATTGCTAACAAGTCACAGACATCTACTGTAGAAGAATCCTAAGCCCAACAACAACATAGTATATATTTATACTATTAAGAGATATAACTAAAAGCATTTTATTTTGACAACTGGCGAAAAGAAGAATCCATATTTTTAAATTCTGACACATATATTACAATTTTCCACATCGCAAATTCAAAAGAACCTGAAAGCTAAATTTAGCTGACAAGCTCCATAGTTTTAATAATGTAAGGATATAAAAATGTGAATATGTCTATGCATTTCACCAAGTCTTCTTTCAAAATTCTGATTCATATAAAACTTCCTTGTTGACCAATCATCGTACTAATCGGGCTGAAGTGACCTGTATTGTTCGAAACTGATGGTTATTATATTGATTATGTTACCATGTGTGAATTATATGTTTGTTTTTATGACAATTGTAACTTGAGAAAGGTGAGAAACCCCGCGAATTTAGGTGTAAGGCTGAGTATCTTTAAACTATTTTCTTTCAAGGTGTATTTTTTGCGTGACAACACTGGAAAAGCAGCTGTGTCGCACTTTAACGTGAACATTTTGTTATTTCACAACAACATAAGTTGTGTTCTTTAAATACAGAGTTATGTAAATTATGACACAATTGATTGTTGTAGCAATATAAATACGTATTTTTTGTGTTTGATAACAATACAAAAGATGTGCAGTTTTGAATTCAAAATTGTGTTTATTTAAATACACTGTTGTGCTGTTAAGCCACATTTTTATGGCACGTTCGAGATTGATAGTGCTGTAGCAGACACCATATTTTTAGGGCCACCTAAACTATTAGTAGATGGAATTTAAGCATAAAGTTGAACTTGTATTATCCCATTCTGTTAAATTGTTGCAAGATAAGAAAATTTGATTTTCTTTATGACAATGTCATTTGGCAATTTTAAACTTTGAACAGTTTCATTTTTCATATACTGACATATTGTTGTGATTTTATCATTTTCTTTAGCTTGAAAAGGATATATATGAACTAGTAATTGATCTTTTATAGTAGACATATAGGTAAAAATAAGTTTAAAATACTTACTATTTTGATGGTGCTATAAGACAGTATGAACTATCTAGCTAAAATATCTGTCGTGTGTTTCTTAACTGATGAAGTATAACTGGCTGTCTGATAACATCAGTTAGTCAGTGTCATAGTCATAATTCACAGTCATTCAGAAAACATGTTAGTGAGTAACACTCTCATTAAATAATTTGTGACCATGGAGCAGCAGAAGAACAATCAGGATATCTTAAGACAAGGCTGAAAGCCCAACAAATTATGATATTTTTCAGGTTATTAGCTATCAGCCAAATCACTATTTTCATTATCAAACATGAACGCTTCCAAGGGAAAAGGGTTTGTGCACCAGTCACCAAAATTCTCCATGGGTAGCATGAC
Source organism: Limulus polyphemus (assembly GCF_000517525.1). Taxonomy (NCBI): domain Eukaryota; kingdom Metazoa; phylum Arthropoda; class Merostomata; order Xiphosura; family Limulidae; genus Limulus; species Limulus polyphemus. The sequence goes on along the minus strand of NW_013666884.1, from coordinate 34,865 downwards.
ACCATGTTCACACCTGTGCATAACTGTCCATATACAGGCATAGTTACACAAGTTGTCTCTGCAATCGCAGGTTATTTATCAGTTCAGGAGAAGATAGGCCTTGCTCATCAACTGTGGCTGGAAAATTTTGTCAGGACTCTTCTCACATTCATAAGCTATGAAACAGACCATAAGCTGGTAAACTTCACGGACTATAAAAGCATTCCAAGCTAGTTTCTCAACAATAGCATTTTTCACACCTAACAGCATTCAATGAATCACATTCCTTCACATACAATTTACTCATAAACTTTATTGTTATCGGTTTTTTTCGTCTCGAGATATACTGTCGGGCGCCTAGATCCGCCAATGCCTAAAACTAGTTGGCATTCTGCATCATTAGTTACAGTACTGTCACCTTTCAATGTCCAAAGAAAGCTAAATGTGTCGCATTCAGTGGTGCAGTAGATAGGAACTATTACTAGATGTTCCTTGTTAGTATGTCGAAGAGCATGCGCACTGGAATAAATATTGTAAGAGAATATTGCTTCTCATTATTCCCAGTGAGTTACTGCTTATCATTATT
>NW_013666884.1:28352-33314 GCF_000517525.1 Limulus polyphemus | reverse complement strand
CCAGTGAGTTATTGCTTCTCATTATTCCCAGTGAGTTATTGCTTTTCATTATGTCCAGTGAGTTATTGCTTCTCATTATTCCCAGTGAGTTATTGCTTCTCATTATTCCCAGTGAGTTATTGCTTCTTATTATTCCCAGTGAGTTATTGCTTCTCATTATTCCCAATGAGTTATTGCTTCTCATTATGCCCAGTGAGTTATTGCTTCTCATTATGCCCAGTGAGTTATTGCTTCTCATTATGCACTGGGAATAATGAGAAGCAATAACTCACTGGGAGTTATTGCTTCTCATTATTCCCAGTGAGTTATTGCTTCTTATTATTCCCAGTGAGTTATTGCTTCTCATTATTCCCAGTGAGCAAATATATCATCATTCCATGGATGACTGGGCAGTGGTGTAAAATAGGGACAAGAACATTAGTGTTAAAATTTTTGACAGCAGCGCTGGTTCAGTTATCTGTTGCGATTATGGAGAATAATCCTGACGTCCAATTCTCCTCTGTCTCACAAGGACGGCCTTCTCCTTCGGACATCCACTGTTCTTCATGGAGTTGCAAAATATGTCTCTATGTGCTTCCAGCATAGACAGACAGGCATGCACAGATGCGTGTGAATGTGGTGTCATTCTGTCCACAGAGAATTTTGATGACTGGTGCACAAACCCTTTTACCCTGGAAGTGTTCATGTTTGAGGAGCTAGATAATGAATGTAATGATTTTTCTGATAGCTACTAACCGAAGAGTATGTATGTTGGACATTCAGCCTTATCTTAAGGTATTCTGATTTCTCTTCTGTTGGTCACAAATCAATTAACGAAAATAATGCTTTAAAAAAAGTATTGCTTACCAGCGTGTTTTCTGCATAACTATGAATTATGACTATGATATTGGTTAACCGATGCTGCCAGACAGCCAATTATACTTCATTAGTTAAAAATCATGTGACAGATATTTTAGCTTGATATTTCCCACCGTTTTATAGCACAGTCAATGTAGTAAATGTTTTTAAACGTTTTTATTTACCCATGTTTGCTATATAAGACCTATTACCTGTTCACTTGCATCATTTTCATGCTAAAGAAAATGATAAAATCACCAAAACAAGTCAGTATATGAAATCTGAATTGTTCAAAGATGCAAAATTGCCAACTGACATTGTCAGCCAAAAAATGAATGTTCTCAGCTTTTAACAGTTTGGAAGAATAAGAGTATGCCTTGGGAATCCTCAGACTCTAAGCTTTAAGTTGGTACATAATTACCTTTAGTGTATCGCCTGTTTAGGGTAATCAAAACTTTCTGCTATAACAGTTCTGGAAAAGCATGATGGAAACGAATAGCGGGGGTAACTTTTAAATTTTGTTTTATGTAGTGTTTGAATTTTAACTTATGTCATGAAATGCATTAAATTGGGCGCGAGTTGACCTTATAGTAGAGCTTTGGATTTCGGTGCTGGTAAATTGGATTTAATCCTTGCGATACAACAAAATATTCCCCCAACTTTAAGCTGTAAGTGCGTTATAACAGTGACTGTCAAATTCTTAGTGTGGATGGTGGATAGTAAGATGCTGCTGACTGGAGCATTTTCTCTGATCGGTAGTTGAAAATTAGGGACGGCCATAGCTACAGAATACAAATGTCTTAATTTACTAAGATTATTATGTGTACGTAAAATTTTTAAATATGAATACAAAGATTATGTCTCACCCAACACATTTGTGATTTGTTTTCTTAGTTCACAATGATTCTGTTGTTTTCAATCTGAACCTGTGTTGTTGCCATTCAAACACTATATTTTTTCCAGAAGTTATATTGTTTTTAACAAAGGTTTATCACAGTCAACCATACCAAGTTTGTCAACAAACTAATATTTACACAACAAAGACAACACGATTTTATAGAAGAATCTGTTGAACTTAGAGTAGAATGAAGTCGGTGCTGTGTTCAAATTACGCTATTAGGGTTGCTTGATAATAATATATGCATAATAGTAAAATTTAGGCCATGTCCCATCAGGCTCCTTTACTGCCATATAAGTTTGGAATGTTCTAATGCATGGGGTTGCCTCCCTTATTATAGCATTCCTTAGAGGTAGTGATTGTGTTTTTCCATTTTCAAATGTAAATTTAATGTTTTTATTTAAAAATTTTTGAAATTTTGAAATACGCAGACAATCCGTATAACAGGAAAGTAATTTAGATATAATTGTGAAATCGTTTTACAGCCGGAAGACTGTGTGAATGGAAAATTCCAGTTAGCCAAGAGGAACCGCCAGAATCATACTCTACGTTTGCTGAATTTCAACAGACATTGAAACTGGATTGTGCTCAAGGAGAGCCAGCAGTCCTGAAATGGACTCCAAACGAGAGAACACCAAATCTCGTATATTACCAGGTAAAAAATCAAAATTTTCGTTCTAAACAAGTATTACTTCAATATTAAACAGGCTAAAAAGTATTTCAAATTAATTATCTTTCACTGTCCAGCATGTAAGCCAATAATCTCTAGAAACATGATAGAAGCAATAAACTTGGCATACTTGAACATTTAAATAAGGGAAAATCAGGTCAAGGCAGCATCCAAGCTGTCTAAGTCGTAATTAAATCCGAGATAGTATGACTAGCGATTACATTTTTAGCTGCAGTTTAGTGGTAGCTATCAATTCCTATATTTCCCTAAATCCTCAAGTATATTACATGTAAAATGATTTAATATGAAGTCAATAAACCTGTTTAAAACAAATAAAAATGGTTTAAGAAATATTTCGTTTAAAAAATTTAAAATGGCTCATATAATGTCAAAAAATCATAGCCATTCAAATAATCAATGTGAATCAGAATGAACAGATTCTGTAATAAACTTTGGCATCATATCTATAGTATCCAATACCAAAGTATGCAATAATACGCCCTGGAACAGTAGTGATTAATCCTGTTGGCAGCTTTCTGTATATAATCAGAGAACAGTACAATTAAGAATTGCTTTTCAGAATTTATACAGTCATCAGCATGATGTTTTTCAGCCGCAGTGGATGAGGTCTTTACAAGATTTCAATACTTTCGAAAGAGCTATGTTCTTTTGTGTCCAGCTGTCATCTGTATGTTGCCATCCTCAATCTGCTGGATTTGGTAACTCCGCAATAGTGACAAGTGACTATCTCCAGACATGACCTGCTTTGTAGGCAGTACGTTTCACATGTTCATAAAATGCAGCTTAAGTGAGCAAATACGGTTTGATGCGCTTCATTCACTTAGTTTGATGAACAAGTACAACTGAACAGAAGTATCACGTATCATTCTATTTTTGCAAAGTCTTCTGTAACAACGAGTTAAGATTGGGATTCTACAAAGCTTAGAGAAAGTGTCACCAAGCGAAATACATTCCATGTTTCATTGAAGACCTTTTACCTCTTTCAGACATAGCAATGTATGATATCACACTCAAAGAATTTATGGAAGAAAGGTAGTAACTTCAGCCTACTAAGGACCAAGAATACTGACAATACAATGTGCAGAAGTGAACCTGAAACTTCACCCTGTTACAAAAGGTATCCATAGTTCTTCAAAATCAAGCTTGCGTACTTTTCGCCACTAAAAGTACTACAACATCAGTATCCACAAATGGTATCAGTGTATTTATGTACTACTGCGTGAAGCATGTGTAGTATGAAGAATTAATTAAACAGGCGTTTGCTTCTTCGTAATTTTAGGGTGCCAACCCTGTTCCATCGATATCGGGAGAGCCGATTATGTCCTTCTATTGTATACTGATGTTAATTTTTCACATGAACAGTAACTATGTGCTCTGCCAAAAATGTAAAGAGCTCAGTTTTATTTTAATCTTGCTAAGGAAACTATGCCAATTCTTATGCTAGCAGTAACTTTCTTTCGAATCCCATGGCCCCATTTTACTCTAATGCTTTATTTTAAGCAATCTGAGAAGTATCTACTCCATACTATGTCAAAACTTCGTACTTCTTATATTGGTGACATAGTATGCGAAAGAAATACATTCTGTGGATATTATTCTAAGGTTTGATATATTCCTGGCTGCAATATATTTACAAGTTCGTCTATGAATATATTTGATCAAGATATTGGAGCAACTCTAACGTCTGAGCAATTTAAAGTTTCACAATAGAAGACAAAACTGGAGGACAAGCCTGTTTTCGTGTTTGAAAACCTTCGACAAACTGTCATCCATTGCCTTTTGCACAATCTATGAAAATAATTATTTAATGCAGACAACCGATGATGTATATTGGAGCGTAGATTCTGGCGTGGGGTTTCTAATCAGAGGAAGTTTGTTAAGAGGGACATTATTTGTGATAAGCTCTGACCATTGTTCAAATATTTCATGAATATAGGTATTGTACTGTGACTGGCCATCTTATAAACCGGGTGGGCAGATTCTGTAACAAATTCTGGCATCGTAACTTTATTATAAAGTGTCAACAACTCAGTACTTTCCATTAGGAATGGATTACTTATTTCTTCTATAGCTGCACTGAGGTTTATGTAAGTCGAATAATTTCATGTACAAGCAAACACCTGACTTCTATAATGCTGCTGCTATTTGTCGAGGAAATATCCAGTTTTATGGCTTCATTTCAATAAATCACCCTGTAATATAATAACTAGATTAAGTTGTGAAGTTTAAAAACCAACACTCATTTACTGATTATAACAGATATATTTTATGTTTTCTATTCTTTTACAGGAACATTTTGTGTACCTAAATGCTTGTAAAGATCATAATACCCTCAAAAACACATAACATAACTAATCACCATACTTTTAAATTTTATTTACCTGAAATAATTAATATTATTATTTAATCAATAACTCGATCTTTCAAGTATTCAATATCCACTCAGTATTATTTAGAAAACGTCAATGGGTCTAACGACTGTTATATGACTTTGAATCGCATATATATATATACACACACACACATATACATATAT
>NW_013666884.1:25990-28273 GCF_000517525.1 Limulus polyphemus | reverse complement strand
CATATATATATATACACACACACACATATACATATATATATATATATATATATATATATATATACATATTCATTATATTTAGTGACCTCGAAAGTACGGGAATTGAAACCAAACATTAAGCCATTGCTTAAATAATTGTGTGGATATGATCTGTCCATTTTGAATGAACTGATGCACAGTCGTTTCATGGACAACTTGGGTCTTTTGTGTGATTTCCAACATTCCGCTGAGCAATTAGTGTTAACAGACAGGTAACCAATAATACAGGCTTTTAAAGCAAAGAACTTAAGAATCATAGACATAAAACTTAGAGAAATGAGGCTGTCTACTGTTAAAATTATTTACTTAAAAATACTATAGACGTATAAAACCTAGAGAAGTAAGGATGTGTACCATTAACACTTTTACAAATAGTATAGAGGTATAAAAGCTAGAGAAGTAAGGATGTGTACCATTAACACTTTTACAAATAGTATAGAGGTATAAAAGCTAGAGAAGTAAGGATGTGTACCATTAACACTTTTACAAATATTATAGAGGTATAAAACCTAGAGAAGTAAGGTTGTGTACCATTAACACTTTTACAAATATTATAGAAGTATAAAAGCTAGAGAAGTAAGGATGTGTACCATTAACACTTTTACAAATATTGTAGAAGTATAAAAGCTAGAGAAGTAAGCATGTGTACCATTAACACTTTTACAAATATTATAGAGGTATAAAAGCTAGAGAAGTAAGGATGTGTACCATTAATACTTTTACAAATATTATAGAGGTATAAAACCTAGAGAAGTAAGGTTGTGTACCATTAACACTTTTACAAATATTATAGAAGTATAAAAGCTAGAGAAGTAAGGATGTGTACCATTAATACTTTTACAAATATTATAGAGGTATAAAACCTAGAGAAGTAAGGTTGTGTACCATTAACACTTTTACAAATATTATAGAGGTATAAAAGCTAGAGAAGTAAGCATGTGTACCATTAACACTTTTACAAATATTATAGAGGTATAAAACCTAGAGAAGTAAGGATGTGTACCATTAATACTTTTACAAATATTATAGAGGTATAAAACCTAGAGAAGTAAGGTTGTGTACCATTAACACTTTTACAAATATTATAGAGGTATAAAAGCTAGAGAAGTAAGCATGTGTACCATTAATACTTTTACAAATATTATAGAAGTATAAAAGCTAGAGAAGTAAGCATGTGTACCATTAACACTTTTACAAATATTGTAGAAGTATAAAAGCTAGAGAAGTAAGGCTGGCTACTTTTAACGTTTCTTACACATATTACAGACGTATAAATGCTAGCGGTAAGACTGAGGGATTATAAAGTCACTTGTATTCTGTTGTTTCTTAATGTATATTAAAAAAGAACTAAAACATATCATTTCGTATTATTTCACTACCTTTAGTTACAAACTAAGAATGTTAAAAATGGAATATGTTCATCAGTTTTTTGGAATATGTAGTGTTGCAGTAACAAGATATGGCGAGTAATGAAAACCCGAACTTACAATATTTTATTTAAATCAATGTACATCCTACCCTATTTTTCAAGAGCTTGTCTTCTGTTGAAATTGTAAAGAGCAAAATGGGAAATCGTTTAATCCTACAGAAAAACTGATTTCTTTTAAAACTAAATTAAAGGTATTTCTACATTATCAATTATGTACATTAGGATGTTTCAACATTTGAATAAAATTTCCCAGATGAACAGACTTTTGCTATTCCGTACATTATATATGTATTTATACGTTGAAAAGGAAACATACAAAAATGTTGGTGTAAACTCGGATTAAATCAGATTATTCGTAACACGGACATTCGGATCATATTGTTTTCTATGTAAGTCCGTTCAGGAACAGTGGATGATATTGTTTGTTTTTCATAAAACATCATACGCAAAATCAGAGGAACAACAAAATTAGTTTTCAGCAGACATATCGTATGTTTTCTTATTCTTTGATAATGCATTCAAATCTCCAGAATGCATTGCAGTCTTTGAAAAATATTAGCTAGTACAATATTGTATTAGGAAAACATAACAACAGTATAAAAACAAGGAAATTGTAGGAGGATCGAATGACTGACAACTATGTACGATTATTGTTGTACACTTTTAATAATGAACATTCCAAAGCGGGCTTTAAAATCTTTAAATACATCTGAAATACTTTAAGTTATTTTATACAGCTAGAAAGATATAAAACTGCTTTATCTCAACTAAACAATGTAAAAAATCTATACTATTATTCTACTTGTTTGTATGTG
>NW_013666884.1:23249-25043 GCF_000517525.1 Limulus polyphemus | reverse complement strand
AAAAAAAAAAAAAAACGTACACAGGTTTCAGTGTTAATTTATCTCTTTGTCGAACTTAGGCCTAACATAAGTTAAAGTTTTATAAAGCACGGCCTATATACAAGTGGATTTACTCATTTCGTTGTCTACGATTACAATTCGTTTGTATTGTGCTAGAAATGTTATATTTAAAGAAGTAATGTTACGATAAAGATACTAATTTGGCCAGAAATGTTTTGCGGGTCTCTGCTAGTAGTAATAAATAACAGAAATAATAAGGTTATCTTCATGCAGTGTTAGGCACGTTACTAGAAAAAATAATGATGTTATTTTGACCTTTACCTGCTATAAATAGTAGTGTACTTACCCAAAACGTTACTTATTTAAAAATGTAACGACTAACGACTCGTTCCTCATTACTTTTCAAATAAATACCTGTATTCTATATATAAAACATGCACTGTGTATAATGTGTATTATATTATATATATGTATACAGTATATATATATATATATATATATGTCTTCTTCTCATACAGGCATTGAACTCGAGACAAAAAAGTGCATTATACATTAAGAGGTTTTAGAATAGCAATTAAAGGATCTACTTTTATTTTTCCTTCATAATATTCAAAATAAGAACAACGTGTGACTTACACAATACAAGGAAAAGGAATACAAATGACTAACGTAACTAATAAGTAGCCTATCAATTAGTGTGAAATAATGTAACAGAGTTTACTTCATGTAAAACTGCAGTATTAAAACAATATCACTGTTACATTTCAAGAAAAACAGTTCTTACAAAACTTGCGTCAGACATTCCTCCTCTCATTACCCTCAACACATCTTTTCCAACAGAAAAATATTTCTTAACTGCGGCACTTGACGGAATAGCTGTAATAAATGAAATGAAAACTAACTTTAAGACTGCGTCTTGAAATGCGTCATTATGAACAGATTTTACAAGAGATGTGTCTAGAAAAGCACCAACTACTTGGGCATTTTTATATCCAGTATGTCCCCTTCCCCCTTTGCTTGAAGGTGTCTGAAATAAGACAAAGATAGAAGAACACACAACACAATATGGTACAGAATCATCTAATCAAGATAGTACGACAGAAACAGAAGATGAAGACAAATCCATCTTCTGTTTCTGCCGTACTATCTTGATTAGATGATTCTGTACCATATTGAGCTGTGTGGTCTTCTATCTTTGCAATCATTTTTTGTCAAGCTTGTTACTTACTATTTTCTGGAAGCCATGAGAGCTTGAAACTAGGATGAAAACACGCCAAAAGAATGGAATCGTCATCGCTGAACACGTTGTCAACCCTAGTTCCTATGCATTGAGTTAATACTTCAACTGTATATTCTTCAAATCGGCCAATTTGGCTAGACAAACACACAAGGTAGGTATCAGTAGTCCCAGAAATGCTTTGTTCTCACACTATAAGATGTCACGTGTTCTAGCAATAGGTCTTATCACTTGAACGTATTCCGAAATAAACATTTTCTCAGCTGGATTCAGCCGCATAATTCCCAGTTGATCAAAAACTTGGTCTAGCACTTGGTCACTTGACTCACTCAAACATTGAATTCCAACGAGTTGGACAAGGAACAACCAAGCATCCCCTATTTCTACTCACGATTGTCTTGGCAGCTACAGTGCTTCTGCTCTGTTTAATAATGGCTGGAAACGGCTTAAATGGGTAATGAAGAAAAACTTTAATATAAGTTTAACATGACAGCAAATGTACAACGTTTCGACAAGGTTTTGTCATCATCAGCAATATGATGTAAAGTTTTTCTTCA
>NW_013666884.1:18552-22334 GCF_000517525.1 Limulus polyphemus | reverse complement strand
CAATATGATGTAAAGTTTTTCTTCATTACCCATTTAAGCCGTCTCCAGCCATTATTAGTCTCAAAGTGGGTTCCTCGTCATCGAATTCTGCTCTGTTTATTCCATAGGGCTTGAGCTTTTGCTATTGCTGATCGATATATTTTTTATACTGGCATTATTTAAAGCTTTATCTACACCAGTAGTAGTAATGAGCTTCAATGCACGAGAGACAGACCTTTGATGGTCTGGCAAAATGCATATACACGAACGAGACGATACCTCATCATCAAGAGCTAATATATCAGCTAGAGAATGAATTTCTACAGCGTCTTCGTCTGAGTCATCATCTTCATCAATGATTTCATCATAACCACTACCAACAACATCACCATGCAGTTGGCCAGGAGAGATGGTGGACGTATTTATCACTCTATTATTTAAACGTACAACATAAGCGCAAAAGAAAATATTTACATTTAATATCATGGCCGATAATTCGACCATGGAGGGCAATGTCACAATCTGACGTCCAACCAAGTGAACCAGAACCAACAGAGCACACAACTATATATATAATTTACCTTTTCACGACGACGACGGCGAATGGTCCGTTTGACATTTTATACTGATTAACACCAGACGATTATATTATGAATGTATGCTGTAATTTATATCTTTTATATTGGTAACATATATCTTCTCTTCTATTATTTCCGTCCTTCCTTCATTTATTAATTCATTCGCACACCCATGTCTGTATAGTGCAAATTGTTTTCTCTCTGGCTTATTATATATTCTTATCGTTCTAACATCTTTGTAGAAGCTGTTGATTTCTTCTTTTGATGATCAACTGCAACCTATTTAGGCGTGTTGTCATTACCTTCACTTGCTTTCACTATTCGTGCCGCACCTTGTTTCCTTTTAGACTCCCAGGTGGTTAAGGAGCTCGACTCGCAATCTGCGGGTCGCGGGTTCGAATCCCCGTCCCACCAAACATGCTCGCCCTTTCAGCCGTGGGGGCGTTATAACGTGACGGTCAATCCCACTATTCGTTGGTAAAAGAGTAGCCCAAGAGTTGGCGGTGGGTGGTGATGACTAGCTGCCTTCTCTCTGGTCTTACACTGCTAAATTAGGGACGGCTAACGCAGATAGCCCTCGTGCAGCTTTGCGCGAAATTAAAAACAAACAAACAAACACTTTAGATTCAAATTCTTTAGCAATGGAGAAATATTTTATGGACACTTCTTTTAAAAGTTGCTTGCAGATTTACTGTTTGCACTGAACGTTTTCTTTAAAAGCAAGCATTGGTATGATAAGTTGTCACCACCATTTCTTCCAGTAAACTTAAAAAATTATTTGTCCAGATATGGCCACGGATTACGTGGAGTTTCGCCGGAACTGCTGCCACTTTTGTATGACATAGTGCTGCACATATGCAAGACTGCTTAGTTTAAGAGTTATTACATAGTTCATTTAGTGATCTAGAATTTAATTATTATTTAGGTTTCATAAAAAGCATGCTAAAAGCTGATAAAAAAAAGCCATAGTTATGACAAGTTTCGCTATGTAACTCGGTACAAGTCGTATTGTGTATACACTTTAATTGTTGTACTAGGCTTTAGTAATATTGTTGACGTCATCTTAGTCGAAGCTTCTAAGTTTTTCTCCTTACGTGAATATTGTTGTCACTAGAGAGCTAAATATTTCTAAATTTTTCTGTCACGTGTAATAAATACATGCAGATACAGAGTGCAAATTAAGTTAATGAAAGTGGGAGAAAAAGTGAAGTTGGCCAGAGTATGAGTTTTGCCATAACGGGCGATTTCTAAGGTGAGTTTCACACTTTGTATTGTAATAACAGAGATAGAGAAGAATAACACAGGCCTATGATGGTTTTATTGTCTTGAAATGTTTACATGTTCTGCAGTAATTCCTGTACGCTGAATCCGAAAATGATATCCATTTTCTCCATCACTACAGATTTTTCACAACGTCATGTGTACTTTTACATAAGCGAATCATTTTCATTGAAATCGGGTCACATTTTGTTATGCTTAAAATGTTGACAACCACTGACTATAGATATCTCTAGACAAATCGTGACGTGAGAGTCTTATCGATCGTTCTAGAACCAGAACACAACAATAAAAAATGTTCATTGTGGTAAACGAAATAATAATTTGATCTAAATAAGAGTTTTTTTCTTCCCGATTTGTAAAAAATCCTTACGTGATAGAAAAAAGAAGAATATTATTTTCGAAAGCTGCATAGCTGAATTATGGAAAAGCCATTATTAAAACCAAAACAACTTTTATGAAGTTTAAATTCGCAGGCCTGTGTAATTCATTTTGTCAGTTGGGTTCTAAAGTAATTAAACCAGTCTGTGTGGACTTTTGACTTAAAAGATAATTACTTAAAGCTCTGTATACAATTGCAGTAACCGACGGTGTAAAGTAAGTGAACTTATCAATAATTGTATTGTGATTACAGAGTAGAGGAGAATAATTTGTCTCGTCAAAGAATGTTCTAAATTAATCGAACCCCAACTTTGACGAAAAGAGGCAATTATTTAAAGTTCTGGATACAACTGTGATAACCAACAGTGCAAAGAATTTTTACGTTTGACTTATTTTAAATATATTATTTTAAAATATATGGATTGTATGCTGTCCATTTATTGTTCAAATTTATCGCCATCAAGTCACAGACATCTACTGTAAAGAATCCGGTCCCATAAAAACTTGACACTCCCACTCTGATAGCTTACAGACAACTGACAGAAAATACATACCAAAAGGCATCATTGACTGGTGTGGTGGCCCGTGATACAAGTCTACAAATTCACAACTCAACTAAAAACAAAGTTCAACAGGAGAAAACATGTTTCCTGTGCTGTTGTTCCAATATTACTGCTATTTAAAAAGTATATTATTTATTATATTTATGGTTGTTCTTATTACTTTATTAATTATTATTATTATTGTTTTAAACTACAAATTGTTATTAGTTATTTTATATTTCTAAGTACATTAGTAGGGTATAATATTACTGAATTGAAAAAGTAATGAGTAACAAATAACTCGCAGGTTTGAAAAAATTTAACGACGCTACCGAAAACTTTACTAAATTTGAAAAAGTATTGTGTTACCTTAAAAACGTAATGTCGTTAGTAACGTAACTACTAATAACGACCTTAACTGCTCAACAATGTCTACATGTGTCTTTGGATAAAGTTGTATGCATGATATGATTCATGCATAGAAATGTACAGACACGAAAATATACATACCTATATATGTAGAAATGTAGTAGTAGGCCTCCTTCGGCCAGGTTTGACCATGAATGAGCATCCGTCCATTGTTAGCTCATGTTGATCGCTCGTCTAGAGCAGCGTCTCTTGTGACTAAGGAGATCGACACGAGAGTGACAGTCCAGGTTGCAGAGGTCACATATGTGCGTTGACGCTGGTCTGTTGGCTGCCTGTTCCTTTTGATGCGCTCGCTTCTCTTCTGCCGCCGCCGTCAATTCCTCTTCACCGACCTTCAGCTGTTTACGGAGAGTGTTTCTCCAGTCGGCGCGATCGGCAGTGAGGTCCTCCCAAGTTTCGGTGTTGATGTTGAGCACCTTCATGTCTCTTTTGCAAATATCCTTGTATCTCAGCTGCGGACGGCAGATGTCTTTCTGTCCTTCGGCAAGCTCTCCGTAGAGGATGTCTTTTGGGATTCGGCCATCCTTCATAAGGCGTACGTGGCCTATCCAGCGCAACCGGCGCTGTCGTAACAGAGTGTATATGGTAGATTGGT
>NW_013666884.1:17896-18500 GCF_000517525.1 Limulus polyphemus | reverse complement strand
GGTATTCAGTCTTTTTTCTGATATATCAAGTATGCGTTGCAGGCTTCTGAGGTGGAAGGTATCCAGTCTTTTCTCTTGGCTGACATAAGTAGTCCACGTCTCGCTGCCATATAGAAGGGTGATGAGGACACAGACATCTTGTAGAAATGTATAGCTAGCAAAATATACATAATGGTCTACATAGAGAGAAACGTATAGCTACCAAAATAAAAATAAATAAAAATATATAGCTCTCAAAACATACACATCGGCCTACATACAGAGAAACTTGTAGCTAACAATATATATATATATATATTGAGCTACAAAAATCGAAACGTATAGCTATCACAAAATATATATCGGCCTACATACAGAGAAACGAGAACATACATATTGAACTACATACACAGAAACGTTTAGTACCAATATAGAAATATTACTGTACACGCACAGAAATATATAGCTACCAAAACATACATATGGATCCACATACACCGAAACGTATTGCTACAAAAACATACATATGGATCTACATACACAGAAACGTATTGCTACAAAAACATACATATGGATCTACATACACAGAAACGTATTGCTACAAAAACATATCGGCCCGGCATGG
>NW_013666884.1:8539-17225 GCF_000517525.1 Limulus polyphemus | reverse complement strand
CTCGTGTAGCTTTGCGCGAAATTGAAAAACAAACAAACAAACAAACAAAAATATACATATTGATCTACATACACAGAAATGTATTGCTAAAAAGCTTACATATTGATCTACATACACAGAAATAGTATTGCTAAAAAGCTTACATATTGATCTACATACAAAGAAACGTATAGTTATCAAAATATATATATATATATATATTGGTCTAAATACAGAAAAACGAAATATATATATTGAGCTACGTAGAGCTACCAAAACATACATTTTGGCATAAATACAGAGAAACGTACAGAAACAAAAATATACATATTCATCCCTAATTCAGGTTTAAATAGTGTAGATAACCCTGAAGAAAGTTTTTCATTTATTCTTTTATTTTGAATTAGTGTACAGGCTTTAGATGGTTTATAAAGATTTATTTTAAGATAAAACATATTTATACACAAATATGTGAAAGCGATTAAACGTCGAGTATTATGCTAAGTAGATATAAAAATATAGAAACATTCTTAACTTTATATTAACATCAGACGTAAGTTTTGTGCTCAATGGCTTGACTTGCCTTGGCAAATTTCATAGTCAGTGATTTTTTGACTGACTTTGTAACTTAAAGAACTGACTTAGTGAACTTACGGCTAGTTTTTTTTTGCCTTATTGAAAAGTTTGTAAATTAGAACTTCGCATACGTGACAACATTTTAACTTTTATCAGATTTATAGATGTGAAAATAGTTTCGATGTAAATTTTAATTAATATAAACAAGTTATTTGGAAGCCATCGATATGTTATTATAAAAAGATATGTTCCGATTTACAGCACATTTAAACATTAAAACTGCTAAGTTTTCTGTATGTTATCAACTGAATATTCTTTTTACAATAACAAGTTTTACATGTTTATAGTTTTAATGAAACAAAAGACGCTCTTTTGGACAAAATAATGTCTGTGAATATTTGTTATGAAGGTAAAAGTTAACAGAAGACTACAAGATTGATAATTTTAAAGATTATTAGGATTATTGACATTAATTTTAAAGAAAAATTAAGTAAGTTACAGAAAAAAAGCACATGTCCTCTGTCCTCATGAATTACACAGCTTACTATCTACAGTACTGCATATCTAAAGCAAAAACTGGAAGATTGGAAGTTATGAAAAATACCGATATTTATAAAGAATGTGGTTACTCTAAAACCTGCCTATAAATGCTAAATCTCTTTAAATTCATTAATGTTTTTTTAGTTAAGATGTCATAGTTTGTATTATTCATATATAATTCCAAAAGTTATAATTGTGAATAAAACGAAGTTTATCATTTCTGACCCTAATTATGATTGTACACACGTAGAAACAATGAGAACCAGTTCTTGAAGTTCCTGAATTAATTTAAAATATTTAGTTGAAGCGCTCGAGGTATTTAACAATCTTTTTTTTGTGTGTGAAATTGCAGTGTTACACTCATCGGTACCTCGGGTGGAAGATACACGTGGTTGATTCATGTGACGAGACTTTCCAACCGGCTGCTAGTACACTCAGGGTTTACAATAGTAACAACGAACAAGTCTTGCAGGGTATAAAGCCCAAGACTAGTCTAACAAAGCTAGAAAAACCTAACACCGCTTTTAAGACTAATGGACTTCCATTGTTCGAGGCTTCAGATGATGTTATATCACCAGAGATAAATTTCACAGGAAACAGAAAGCCAGGCATTAGTCACGAACAAGTCCTTCATCATGAACTGTATGCACCTAGTTATCAACTGCATACGCAGGAAAAAGTCATCAATAACGAGACTGAATATAACATATCACATAAGGACAAACAATCTGCAACTCATGATGTGTACAGTGTACCGCAGAGGGATACTTCGTCAACAGGTTATAATTTACAGCAGTCATCTTTTCTTAACAAACCATACAGTGTCCACGGAGACGTTACTAAAAACGCGTCTGTTAAGGAAGAGCAATATGTGTACTATATCCCTGTGGGTCAGTTAAACAGGGATTTCCCTCGTGCTCCGGTCCAGGCAAGCCATTTATCAACTTTTAGTTCGAGATCTTCTGAGCCTCAAACTGGGTCGTTTTTTCTTGACAATTCTAAACACATTAGTCATCATATCAACAAAAACAAGAAAAGGCAACTGGAACAAAATGCACCTGTTATAAAATTCGAAGGAGGATTCAGACCTATACTGACTTCATATAGTGAGGATCGTTTTCCAGATCCTACAACCCCTCCACCAAATGACCCAAGGCCATTCCCATTAAGCGAACATGATTCTGTTCCATTTCACGGGGCCTTCAAGCCTGGTGAACCTGATTTCAGCGGGTTTGGTGTTTCTAAGTTTGGTCAAGCAGTAGCAGCACTGCCTAATGTTCATTCAAATATTGAGATAAATCCTCAACAAACAGAAATATTTCGAAAACCAGTTTTACCACCTTCCAGTGTTCAACTTCCTTCTGCAGAAGAACGTAGTGACGCTCATTTACCCGGAACGGCGCACTTCTCACAAAAGCAGCAGCAAGAACAACCTAACTATGGCAATGAAAACGATCAGGAAGTAACTAATCCCATAGTTGCCGCTTCTCAGTTGAGTTACATGTATGCTGCTCAAGATACTGGGGGAAAACATAACCATGGCAAAGAAACTTCAGAGAATATTCCATTAAAACATAGTTTAAACACAAGTAATCAGGACGACTTGAAAAGTCAGCATAACCATCCTGGTGCTTATGAGCTCTCTGTAAACGACGAGAAAGATGTGTCCCAATTGACAAACTCCGATGAGTTAAACTTAAACCCTCAACCCGTTGGTCATTCAGAAGATATATCTGAAAACTCTTATTCAGGATCCTACTATCAGCTAGCAGATATTTATTCTGATGCCAGCTCAACGGTAGAAGAAACACAAGGGGACACAGCAGAAGAATCCTATGATCACTACAACAACGAGTTTGGTAATCACGAAGTCCAGCTTAGCACCAAGAAAAGCAACAGAACGTTGACCGAAGATTTATATCTATATCCAAACAGTTATAATCCACCTACTGATCAGCAGTCAACAGCAAAATATGGTCACGTAGAAACTCTTCAGTTGCATCCTACATACGTTCAGTCTTCAGAAGAAGATGAGAAGAATGGCTCAGATTACAACATCCTTTCTCAGGTTATGGACTTGATTAATAACCCTGTAATAAACCACGACCAACTAGGCAGTGAAGATAACCCTAAGAGCGTAGTTAGAAGGTCAACAAAACTTCTGTAGAACTTGAGGAAACAACAGCAACATATAAATATATATATATATATATTCTTATGTAATAGCTTCTATGAGAAGAGATGCTAAAATAATGCAATAATAATTACAATTAATAACAAGTTAGTCTTAATTATGAGTAACAGGCAAACTGCAATAAGCTATCTGTTTGAACAAGCTACTGTAGCTCCTGGTATTTTCCATCATAGTAAACACTATCTATTTGAATACGCTACTGTAGCTCCTGGTATTTTCCATCATAGTAAACACTATCTATTTGAATACGCTACTGTAGCTCCTGGTATTTTCCATCATAGTAAACACTATCTATTTGAACACGCTACTGTAGCTCCTGGTATTTTCCATCATAGTAAACACTATCTATTTGAATACGCTACTGTAGCTCCTGGTATTTTCCATCATAGTAAACACTATCTATTTGAACACGCTACTGTAGCTCCTGGTATTTTCCATCATAGTAAACACTATCTATTTGAATACGCTACTGTAGCTCCTGGTATTTTCCCTCATAATAAACACTATCTATTTGAACACGCTATTGTAGCTCCTGGTTTAGATACGTGTTCATCGTTCTCACTTTATTTCGGTTGATACCTCAAAACCAGATTTATATTTCAAATGAGTATATGTCGAAGATACTGAATCCCACGTGTTATTCTTAATAACTTATTATTTTAGCCTTGTAATATTCTTCTGAGATGTTTTTTTTAATCTTACCCCTGAAATGTTGATTTAGTTCACAAACCCAGGAGTGTCAATTACGGACGGATACATTTATTATATCAACTTCAACCTGATTGTACTGGTTAATAGTTGCAATAAAGTTACGTGACTTATCTTTTGCTTGGTTTTACACGTTAATATACTGGTTTTTAATAATGCGTACTGTTTTAATTATCAATTATAATTTCATTAAGCCTCTACTCATAAAAAATTCAATGCAGATATTTATATGGTCCCACAGAATTGGTAGTTTTAAAGTATTAGCTTTACACTTTATAAACCAATTAAAATAGCTTTATTAAAAGTTATAACCAAGAAAACAAGGAAATGATTTATATTTTTCGTTTTCGTTTATCATTCTTTCTCAGTCAAGTATCAATGAACTATTTCAATTATGGTCTTAATTTAATGACTTCTTATCTTTCTTACAAGGTGTAAATTGCTACTTTTAGTCCCTTTGTGCACAGCGAGGTAAAATTGAGCAAATCGATACTGTTATATTTAACTATCTTGCCTCCAAATGAGATGTTACGCGATTTTCCCCATTTCTGTGCCAAAACATTCTTCTTTACTCGTACAGATCTCTGAAGAAGAACTGAAACTCAAAAGTCCACATGAGTTCAGTCTACAGTTTAGTTATTAAGATGTTCAAGGTTTTAGTAGAAAGGTAATTCCCAACCAAATCTTCTTCATCGTATGTGTCATTAAATCTTGTTTAGTTGCATTGTAGTAGAAACCTTTGTGAGCAGTTTCTATCGACCATATTGTCAAGAAATGAGTGTTTAAGATGGTATACTTTTCCTAACTGAACGTTTATAAAAAAATTATTATTGAAATTTAGACTTTAGAATTTAAAAATTTTTTTGCTGGACGATTTTCTTCCCTTCCTGTGGGTAAACTACACACATTGCAACTTCAGAGAATCGTCCAACGAATGTTTATGAGTTGAAGCAAAGGTTATCATTTTTACTACTGCCCACATTTTAAGGAATAATACTTGTTTTATGCATGACTATTTATCCATTTTTAATGAAAACCCCTCCCACCAGTGGCACAATGGTATGTCTGCGGACTTGCACCACTATAAACCGCGTTTCGATACCCGTAGTGGGCAGAGCACAGATAGACCATTATGTAGCTTTGCGCTTAACTACAAACAAACAAACGAAAAGCCCCAAAAGAAAATATTGAATTGATCAAAGTAAACTCACCACTAATTAAACTCTTCAATATTCTTTCATTTTTTATTGGTAATCGATATTCCTTATCCGAATGAAAGGAACTACAGCGTAAGAGAAGAAGAAATAAAACTCAAATTACACTCATCCCAAAAAGGTGAGTCCTTGGAGGAATGTACCCATCAGTCGGATGGAGTAATAAACAAATCATTATGTAATCGCAGTGAGAAATAAATGTTTCTCATTGAATGGTTGTTTGGCAGTTGTTAATGTCTCTTAACATATTTGTTTATTATGCCAAACGCAATCTGTGATATGAATATGACAGATTATTATATGTAAATTCAATTACGATATCTAACGAGATTTTAGGTCATTTTAACTACTAATTGAAGTTAGATTATTATTAGACGTGTTAAATTGCATAAACAGAACAGCCATGTTTCTGCCAATGGGAAGTTGGAAGAATAATTTACTAAAATCATTAACCCTCCACTTGATGAAACTTGATCAGATTTTACTAAAATCATTAACCCTCCACTTGATGAAACTTGATCAGATTTTACTGAAATCATTAACCCTCCACTTGATGAAACTTGATCAGATTTTACTAAAATCGTTAACCCTCCACTTGATGAAACTTGATCAGATTTTACTAAAATCATTAACCCTCCACTTGACGAAACTTGATCAGATTTTACTAAAATCATTAACCCTCCACTTGACGAAACTTGATCAGATTTTACTAAAATCATTAACCCTCCACTTGACGAAACTTGATCAGATTTTACTAAAATCATTAACCCTCCACTTGATGAAACTTGATCAGATTTTACTAAAATCATTAACCTTCCACTTGATAAAACTATCAGATTTTACTAAAATCATTAACCCTCTACTTGATGAAACTTGATCAGATTTTACTAAAATCATTAACCCTCCACTTGATGAGACTTTACTTTTCTGTAAAAGATTTGCTTATTTCAGGTAAGCATCTGTAAATAAATGAAAAACTTAGAAAAAAAAAGACATTCATTACTGGGTGAGATTTTGGGAACTGTACTTGTACTTTCTCCTGAATAGAAATTTTCCAAAGGAGGTCCGAGAAAAAACCCAACGATACTTAGTTTCAAATATCCGTTGTTCAATCGAGAAACTCAGTTGTACTTTTCTGAGGATAAATCTACTTAGGGAATGAATAATTGTTTGTTTGTTTTTGAATTTCGCGCAAAGCTACACGAGGGCTATCTGCGCTAGACTAGAGGGAAGGCGGCTAGTCATCACCACCCACTGCCAACTCTTGGGCTACTCTTTTACCAACGAATAGTGGGATTGACCGTGACTTAATAATATCCCCACGGCTGAAAGGGCGAGCATGTTTGGTGGGACAGAGATTCGACCCACAGATTGCGAGGCGAGTGCCCTAATCACCTGGCCAAGAAATGAATAAAGTATTGAAACATTCTTATTAATTATCTCTTAATAGGTAATTTTACCCTTTCATAAAAAGTCATTATTCACTGTTTAAATATTTTAGACACTTAGATGATCACTAAAATTTTGAACAAAACGAAACTCATTTATTGTAAATATTTGATTACAAATGTTAAAATAATTTAATGAAACTCATATTGTGTGTGATAAGTTTGGTATGGTGGGTCATGTTTTTAACTAAAGCATCATATAATCATTACACCCCTCGTGATGTCACTAAAACTTACGACGTAGATGTTAACGTAGGAACAGTAGATAAAGTTCTTGACTAAGGTATTGTGTAATCATTAAAAGTCACACTGTGAGCGTGGGGAAATGGTTAATGTTTTTGAATGAAAACTCTGTGTCAGAAAAAAGACTAAAAATTATATTACATGTGATATTGCGAGGACGCTAGTTAATGTTATTGACATTGTGTAATCGCTACAAACGATCGATATATCATTAAGACTCAAAATTTGGTGATAAGGTAGAGACGATGGTAAGTATTAAATTTACATAATGCTAATTCTCATAAATTCAGTTAGAAAGACAGAAATTATAAATCAAGTTGGACCAGATGTTGTGAGGTTGTACAGAGGAAGTTTTATTACACCATACCTATCTTGTTTCCTCATTTTTTGTTGCACCTATTCCTACACTTTCGGTATTTTAAAAATATTATTTTTCACTTGTATTCAACTATTAAGAAAAATGATTTGTACGAGCGTAACGAACCCATAAGTAAGGGGCAGTTTAAAATCCTCACTACGGCCAACAATGATTTGTACGAGCGTAACGGACCCATAAGTAAAGGACAGTTTAAAATTCTCACTACGGCCAACAATGATTTGTACGAGCGTAACGAACCCATAAGTAAAGGGTAGTTTAAAATCTTCACTACGGCCAACAATGATTTGTACGAGCGTAACGAACCCATAAGTAAAGGGCAGTTTAAAATCCTCACTACGGCCAACAATGATTTGTACGAGCGTAACGAACCTATAAGTAAAGGGCAGTTTAAAATCCTCACTACGGCCAACAATGATTTGTACGAGCGTAAACCCATAAGTAAAGGGCAGTTTAAAATCCTCACTACGGCCAACAGTAAACAAGAACTGCACATAAAGGAGAATCTATTAGTTTTAAGATTCAAACCTAAATTAAACGAACAGAATAGCATGATGGTAAATGTTCCTGATTAAGGCCTTCTCTAACATTACACATCGTCGTGACATCATTAAGACTCAAACAGTAGGTGATAAGATAAATACGGTATATAAGGTTCTTGATTAAGGCCTTCTCTAACATTACACATCGTCAACAACGATGCAAGTTTTAGCAGCATTACGAGTGTTTGTAATGATGCAAAAAGCTTTGATCAAGAACATTAACTACCGTTCCCACTCTGTCAACAACGATGCAAGTTTTGGAGAAATTACAAGTGTTTGTAATGATTATGAAATGCTTTAGTCCAGAACAATAACCACTTTCCTACCTTTTCACCTACGAGTTGAATTATAGTGAAGTCACAACGGTTTACAATGATACCAAGTGCGTTAGTCAAAAATAAATCAGCCTTCCTCTCTTATCACTTATGAAGTAAGTTTTATTGACGTTACGAGGGTTTGTAATGATTAGAAAATGCTTTAGTCAAGAACATTATATACCGTATCTATCTTATCACCTACTGTTTGAGTCTTAATGATGTCACAACGATGTGTAATGTTAGTGAAGGCCTTAATCAAGAACTTTATATACCGTATCTATCTTATCACCTACTGTTTGAGTCTTAATGATGTCACGACGATGTGTAATGTTAGTGAAGGCCTTAATCAAGAACATTATACACCTCATCTATCTTATCACCTACTGTTTGAGTCTTAATGATGTCACAATGCCGCTAAAACTTGCATCGTTGTTGACAGAGTGGGAACGGTAGTTAACGTTCTTGATCAAAGCTTTTTGCATCATTACAAACACTCGTAATACCGCTAAAACTTGCATCGTTGTTGACAGAGTGGGAACGGTAGTTAAC
>NW_013666884.1:0-7539 GCF_000517525.1 Limulus polyphemus | reverse complement strand
GACAGAGTGGGAACGGTAGTTAATGTTCTTGATCAAAGCTTTTTTCACTATTACAAACACTCGTAATACCGCTAAAACTTGCATCGTTGTTGACAGAGTGGGAACGGTAGTTAATGTTCTTGATCAAAGCTTTTTTCACTATTACAAACACTCGTAATACCGCTAAAACTTGCATCGTTGTTGACAGAGTGGGAACGGTAGTTAATGTTCTTGATCAAAGCTTTTTTCACTATTACAAACACTCGTAATGCCGCTAAAACTTGCATCGTTGTTGACAGAGTGGGAACGGTAGTTAATGTTCTTGATCAAAGCTTTTTTCACTATTACAAACACTCGTAATGCCGCTAAAACAAACATGATAAATTAGGGACGATAGTTAATGTTCTTGACCAAAGTATTCTGTGTGATTACAAACCCTTGTGACCTCACCAAAACTTCATGTTAGATTCTTGATTAAAACATTCTGTAACTATTACAAACCGTAGTATTTCACTGTAGTTCAAATCTTAGGTGATAAAGTAGGGCAGGTAGTTAATGTTCTTGATTAAAACGTCATATAA
This sequence comes from Limulus polyphemus, assembly GCF_000517525.1. Lineage (NCBI taxonomy): Eukaryota > Metazoa > Arthropoda > Merostomata > Xiphosura > Limulidae > Limulus > Limulus polyphemus. The sequence continues at coordinate 6,979 of NW_013666884.1, read as the reverse complement.
CATTACAAGCCTCAGTAACTTCTCTAAATTTCCAATCATAAGTGATGCGGTGGTTAAGTTTCTTTATTAAGGCATTCCGTACTACTACTAAATCTCAGTCTTATGTAATAAAGTAAGGACGATGGGAAATGTTCTTTACTAAAGCGTTCTGTAACATTAGAATCTATAACACATAATGACCGATGAATGGTTATTCAATTACACATATTAATGATATTACTAAAGCGTTCTGTAACATTAGAATCTATAACACATAATGACCGATGAATGGTTATTCAATTACACATATTAATGATATTACTAAAGCGTTCTGTAACATTAGAATCTATAACACATAATGACCGATGAATGGTTATTCAATTACACATATTAATGATATTACTAAAGCGTTCTGTAACATTAGAATCTATAACATATAAAGACCGATGAATGGTTATTCAATTACACATATTAATGATATTTGTTTTTAGTTTTAGATGTTTATTATGTAACAGAAGTACGTTTTTGTTCAACATCAGACAAAAAAATACTCATTTGTGTAGTTGAGGAAATAGAAGATTTTATTGCCCAACAAAGTGTGGTTATATACTTAGTCAACTCCAAAACATACAGTAAATATCATAGCATGCAATGTGAACTCTCCAACGGAAAATCTTTAATGACATCCATTGATCAAATGCTCACGAATCCTGTGAAAAGGCAAATGGTTTTAACTTGTATAACATCAGTATTGTCATGAATCAATATATGTGTGAAAGAAAAGTACAGTCTACCAGGTGAGCACCTTTTTAAGTAATATTTAAAACGTAGAAATAACAAATTCATTGCCAGATGTATTACCTTTAATACCAAAAACAACTGAGAAATACTAAGAAGAGTCTTAGTGAGGTATCACCTAGTCCTGATTTACAGTGTACATACCTACCACAAATTCACACTCAGTCCTGAGAATACAGAAATGAAATTGAAAACTTCAGTTTGATACAAATCTGGGAGTACTTACAATGTTTCTGAAGAAGCATTTTACGATAGAATCTACTTCCATGCGAACAGGAAACCATACTGTTCTTTACAGCACAAACAAAGTTTTGGAATATGAACATTAATGTTCCAGTTAGCACACCGAAAAAACATATTTTTTGTTTTCAACTCTTCAACAACACTTTCAACTAAAAGAAATTTTCATTTTAAACGTAGCTTTCGCAGCTCAAGTAAGTTTTACGTAAAATTCTATAAGAAAACCACTGATTATAGAAAATAAGTTTAAAAATGAGATTATTACAATGAGTTCATCTACGAGAGAGAGAGAGAGGTAAATAAATATTTGCTGTGAAAGCTGTTTTAAGGAGAAGTTATCAATCGTGGCTAAATAGTTGAAATCCATGTTCTGGGGTGAAGTTCTTTTCAGACAGGTAAGAAATATTAACGAAATTTGTGCTAATGAAGTTTACAATTTCAGACGAATTAGGCATACAACCACCCAAACACTCACAAAAATAATGTATAAGTTAAATAATAATTACTTAATTCTATAATAAAGAAACTTATACAAAATTTCAAATAACTCTTCTAAGTTCAGAAATCAATACTTCTAAAGTAATGAAATAAGTAAAACCTTGAAACAACTTTGAAAAGCCAAACAAAAAACGACGATTAGGAATTACAACTGTTAAGCCTTCACAGTCAGTTGGCGGACTTTATATTCAGCTCAGCTGAATTGAGCTTGATTGTATAAGCTATGTGGTGATATCCTTGTTCCAGATTGAGTGAAGCTTCCTTTTCAGTGTCGTTAGGCGTTTTCAGTGTTTTTGCTGGACCTGAACTTCAGATTTCGTCGAGGGAATCTACAGTAAATACAACAATGTATGAGAAACATATGATCAAACATAGAACGTTGGACACCGAGCTTAAACCAGTAGACAGGTGTTGCTCATAACTTTTGTTGTGATATTGCAGTATAACTAATTACTAGACGTGTGGTTTCTTTGTTTTCATGAACAGAGATAATTGCCTGACGTCACTTCCGTCGCGAACATGGCGTTCTGCAAAGTGGCCGGTAAACAACAACCTGATGGTTGGCTTATAGTAAAACGTAAAAGTAACTAAGTTAAATCTGAATGTAAATTAATAACTTAAATTTAAAAAGCAATCTAAAATTATATTTCTTAAAGAAACATAACAGAGTGTTATGAATTATCACGTGCTGTAGTAGATTGGTTTACAGCGGTGTGATTTGTCCACATATCGTTGCATCTGTGATGAAACGCCGATAACAAGTTCTTTAACATAGGTAAGCTAAATACCTTTGTTAGAAATGAACGTGGGTTACTTCTAACATTATAGAAATAACACGTTGTTTGTAAGTGCTAATTACCCATTTTTGTACGAGGAAAAGAAGAAAGTATTTTTCCAACGTTCCGTGTGGCTGATAAATGAGTTTAATATTCATTTGTTTGAAAAATATACCTGTTTTCAAAAGCATGTTTTTTATAACAATATATATTCAAACAATAAAGGTTTAATTTGTTATAGGCAGCTTCCTTATAAGTTATATGTTGGTAACGTGTCATTCCACGTCTTCAAGCTACTTCGAGTAATGATAAAAAAAACAACGTTGGACAGAAGTATTTAATTTTAGGTACATAAATCGTTCTTCGAAACCACATACTGAGTGTTCTTGCACACTCGACAATGTTCTGTATAATATAGATAGTAATAACCTTTAGAGCTGGTGTATTCATACTTCACAAGATACAGTATTTTTGCACAATTGAAAACTGTATACTAAAACCAATAATAACTTCTACAGCACATGTACCTCTGGGAAAATAGTGTTCTTATACAATTGAAAAAAGAAAAAAACAGTAATGATCTCTATAACACATGTATTTAACATTACAGGCAAAAGTGTTCTTGCACAATTGATAATGTTCTGCATAATAAAGGCAGTAAGAACATCTACACTACATGTATTCATACCGCTGAGGAAACAGTGTTTTTGTACACTTGATAAAGTTCTGTATAAGAAAGACAGTAGCAGTCTTTAGGGCAGATTTATGCATTCCTCACAGAAAATTGTGTTTTTATATTTGATATTTTTCTACATAACAGACATAGTAATAACCTCTAGAAAATATGTATTCTTACCTCACAAGAAACACATTTGATAATGATTGGTATTAGAAAGATAGTAATAACCTATACAGCAGATGTATTCATAACTCATTGGTAACAGTTATTTTCCACACTTGATAAGGTTCTATAAGTAAAAGAGTAGTGATATATAAAGCACATGTACTCACAATAGATAGAAAGCAGGGTTCTTGCACAACTGACAGTATATATAAAAAGAGAGTAATAACCTCTATACAGATGTATCCATACCTCACTGAAAACATTATTATTGCGGACTTTACAACGATAACGTCTGTTGCACATTTATTTATACATATCACGAAACAGTGATCTTGAGTACTTAACTGTGTTCTGTATAACAAAGCAAAATTTTCATAGTTAACAGAAAGAAGTGTTCTTATACACTTCATAATGTTTGTATAAGAAAAGTACATTTACTCTTACCTCACAGGTCATAGTGTTCTGTATTATAAAGACAGTGATAACCTCTAGAATAAGATGTATTCATACCTCTGAGAAAACAGTGTTCTTGATAACGTTCTGTATAACTTCCAAACAGGTGTATTCACACCTCTCAGGAAACCGTGTTTTTCACACTTGATTATGTGCCGTATAAGAAAGGCAGTAGTAAGCTTTATGACACATGTATCCATACTTCACAGGAAGTAGTGTTCTTGTACACCTGGTAATATACTGTATACCATAGACAGTAAGAACCTCTAGAGCAGATGTATTCATAGTCTCCAGGAAGCAATGATGTTGCACACTAATAAAATATATCGGACAAGAAACAGTGTTCTTGCATACTTGTTAATGTTCTGTATAAGAAACACAACAATGATCACTAGAATACATGTATTCGTACGTCATAGAAACAGGCTTCTTGCGCAACTGATAAAGTTCTATATTAATAAATAGAATAATAACTTCTAGAGCACACGTATTCGTACCTCACATGAAACGGTGTTCTCTTCACACGTATAATGTTCTGTATATGAAAGGTAGTTGTAACATTTACAACACTTATATTCATACCTCACAGGAAACGGTGTTCTCTTCACACGTATAATGTTCTGTATACGAAAGGTAGTTGTAACATTTACAACACTTATATTCGTACCTCACATGAAACAGTTTCTGCATAGTTGAAAATATAATAATTATAATAGAGACAGCACACGTATTCGTACTTCATCGAAAACAGTGTTCTAGCACACTTGATAATTTTACGTATAATAAAAACAGTAATATTCTCTAGACAGCGTTTCCCAAACTTTTACAGACCGAGGGAACAGGTTTTTTCATTCTCATTTTTTGCGAACCACCTTGTATACATAGGTACAATTATGTACATACAAAGTACACACGGTAAATTACGATTTTGCTGAATTAAATATGTATATTTATGATACCATGAAAATCATGGAAGAAATTGTATTTCACTGATTATTCAATCTTACAACATTAGGAATTAGAAATTAAATTTCACTGTCTATTCAAGTTTACGAGCCTCCCAGTGGCACAGCGGTATGTCTGCGGACTTACAACGCTAGAATCCGGGTTTCGATACCCGTGGTGGGCAGAGCACAGATAGCCCATTGTGTAGCTTTGTGCTTAATTACAAACAAACAAGTTTACAACATTAGGAATCAGGAAAAAGACAACTTGCTAAAGTAAAGGATGATGTTGTTTGTTATTACATAACGTCAGGAGGAAAGGAAGTTAATTTAACCCTCAAATCTGGTTCGACATTCAATCTATTTTTATACTTGTTATTAAGAAAACTAAAGAAAAGAAGCTAGTTTCACACTTATATGTGGTAACGAAAGGCATTAGGAATCTGACCGTTTTTTTCAGATAACTCTGCATATTCATTTGAACAACTCAGCCAAAAATTAATCAATGAGAGCTTATCAAAATTCTATTTCAAGACGGTGTCACAGCAAAGTTCAATTAATGAATCCACTTTCTGAGGACCGGCATTTTTTTTCAAAGGACCGGTACCGGGCGCCGACCACACTTTAGGAAACGTTGCTCTAGAGCAGATATTTTAATACTTTACAGGAGACAGTGTTTTTATACATTTGATAATGTTCTATATAACATAGACAGTAGTATCTTCTAGTATATTTTATAATGTTTCGTATAGAAAAAAAGACTAATAACTTCTAGAATACACGTATTCACACTACAGAGAAAACAGTGTTCTTGTATGCAGGGCCAGATTAAGGAATGTGGAGGCTCTGAGGCAAATATCCTTATCGACGCCCTTTCAAATATAAGAAATAAAAAAAAAATTATTGTATTAAAAACAAACTTTCAAATATAAGAAATAAATATATATATCGAATATTAATAAATAATGTTAACATTATGCTCTCTTTTATGGGGGCCCTGAGGCAATTGGTTAATCCGGCACTGCTTGTATGTTTGTAATTATTCTGTTTAAGAACGATAGTAATAGCCTCTAGAGCACGTGTATTTATATCTTGCAGGAAACAGCTTTTCTCACTTGATAATGTTTTGTTTAAGAAAGACAGTAATAACATTTCCAGCAAATGCATTCATACTTCACAGGAAACAATTTCGGCCCATATTTTACATCTCGTATGATAGCTACTTTAGCTATGTCTGATGATAGTAAAACTAATAACTATTGTGAAATTTAATAACATTTACACCTAAGAATATGTATTTCATAATGATACGGTAGCTGCTATAATCGTTTCACTGGCGATATTAAGGCTAATAGCTTTTGTTGTAGTTATATATAACTCGCAAACATAAAAACTTATTTCATGATATTTTACGTTTTCATTCGGTACTAAAGCTACCATAACAATATTTGTGAAATACAGCATATTAACCCAGAAACGTGTTTTGTGAAACTGTGTGTTTGATTGGTATAGTATTCTAGTAAGTAGTTAATGGTGCATACTTAGAATAAATAACACTAATTTATATTAACACAATATACATCATTCATTAATTTCCGACCACAACGTCATGGATTATAATCTTTCAAACGCTAAATGTATCAACTGTTTCATTATTGACTTCAATATAATTACTTATCGATCATTAAAATCAAACAGACCAAAACAGCAGATTATAAATTCCAGAAAGATTTTTCACATGCAATATTTTCAGATTAGATTTCAATATTAACTCATAATTAATACATATTCCACTAAATGAAACTTCCAACACATGCATAGCCCAGCAAAGGGTCGTCCAAACACATGCATATCCCAGCAAAGGGTCGTCCAAACACATGCACAGTCTGATGTTTTGTCCTCAGAAGTTGTTATTGGTAATATTCACCAGTGCTGTTCTGGATCATACGTAGGGTAGATATGGATTTGGTGACTAATACAAAATAAGGAATCCAAGTTAATTTTCTAAAACGGCACTAAACTTTTCAGTTTGTAAGTTGTATAGCTAATGGTAAGTTTTCTTTACATCATGATATAATGTCAATTTCAAATTTTATATACCGTAAAAAACAATATAATTGTACAGCAGCTATCAACTACTACAAGAGTTCGACGAAAGAACATATGTCTCAAACCTCATCTCAACAATTAATATCTGAGAACAAGAGAAAGTTATCAAGCTTCTGAATTATTGAGTCATTAAAACCAGTGTACCCAAGCTCTAGGGTGTAATATATTTATTGTTAAATGTACTTCGTAGATTCCTTGTAAACAACACCAAAACTACACTATATATGGTAGTTTTACTGTACAGTACAAACTACACTATATATATGGTAGTTTTACTGTACAGTACAAACTACACTATATATATGGTAGTTTTACTGTACTGTACAAAACTACACTAT
>NW_013666883.1:304734-308496 GCF_000517525.1 Limulus polyphemus | reverse complement strand
GTGAAGCTCTTGATGAAGTTACTACCACTGATGTGACTGTTACTGACGTTAGGACATTTCCTGATGATGCAGATGAACCCCACGTGAAGCAGAAGCCAACAAGACGGAGACCAGTATGGAAGAAGATACGTCCCGTAAAATTAAGAGACTTTGTCGAATTGTAATTTTGGAATTGTAATTCTGTACATTTAATTAAGTTATTGTTAATTGTATTTGGTTTATTGTATGTGGTTATTGTTCGGGACCAACAATATTAAGGAGGGGGCAGTGTTGTGTGAGCGAGGTCACGTGAATAGTGTCACGCCACCTGCTTTCTAGAACTATCCTGTTCCTTCGTGAATGCCCTAGCATTTACTAGATATAGGTTTGTCTAGCATATATAGAAGACGCTCACAACGTGACGGGACAATGTGTGTGTGTAGGTAGTGAGTAATTGAACTGCAGTCAGAAAGTATTGTTGAAGTTCGTTGTTAAAACGTTTGTTATAGAGCGACTGTTGAAAATAAGTGTATCGGTAAAGTTATATTCAGAAAGAATAAACAAGTTTTATTAAGTAAGGACTTGTGTCGCTAAAGTTTCGTCGGAACGAGGTTATGGAAAATCAATTAACGAACGGAGACGTAACATGACGTTACCACTCTTATATTATTAATCATCATCCCATGCATTCTGTATTTCATTATTAACATTTATCATTCAGTTCACAAATTATGCTAAAGAAATGTTAAACTTTCTTCTTTGATAATATTATACTAGTGTATGAAATCGTGCTTTGCGTACGATGTATGTACTAAATTATTTGACTACTGAAATACTGTTTAGAAAAAATAAAGGATATAAAGGGGATTGAAGGTGTGCCACATCAGTCAAAGTCCACAGATTTTTCTCAGATATGCACCATTAAGTGGAATACTATATATATATATATATATGAGAAGGGTAGATAGTACTGTGCAAGTGTTTGGACAAAAGAATATTTTGTCATTCTTTCCATTTTATGAGGCTAATTCTTCCATGTCGGTACAGAATGTAAATTTCAACACAATGGTAATGCTTCACTGATCCCTGTTGATAACTGAATGAACCAAGGTGAGAATACTTATCATTCTTTAGAATTCCCATATACTTGTACCAAGGGCATGACATAAGAGTTCTGCTTGAATGAACACATTGATCAAACTTAGGGTCTGAAATAACTGTCATGGTACCCCATGCAGTGTCTTACCTATACAGAAAGAAGCTAGCAAGGAGCTATCATATGGTTCTAGTATATGCTAGAAGAAATCAATATAATAGCACTCCACAAATAAACCTTGATAAAAACAGTGGTTAACACTATAAATTAAACTTTATTGTCATGCCACGGCCCAAAAAGAGTAGAGAATTGTCAGTAGAGCAGAGAGTTCGCATAAAAGGTTTAAGTGATACTGGTTGGACTCTCCGACAAATTGCTGCAGACTTGAAATGCTCTCCAAACACTGTCAAGTACACCCTAGATCGTGAGTTGTTGTTTTTGTTGTTGTTTGGTGTTTTATGGCGCAAAGCAACGAGGCTATCTGCGTCAAACAACCAGTAAAAACAGTGAAAGTAAATTAAAGTGTAAAAATACATTGAGTTAAAACCAATATATATGTCGATAAAAGATTTATATACAATTAAAAAGACCTATAGTGCGTAAAAAATTAAAAATACAACCTAATCGGACAGTGTCACCATTACCAATGACACTGTCCAACGTTAGAAGTAAACTCTCAGAAAATATGTGTTTAAAATAATGCCGCCGCTCACGATCATAACGACGGCACGAGAGTAAAATTTGGGCTATTGTGACTTGAGTGTCACAATGGCTACACATTGGTGGGTCAACACCTGATAAAAGAAAACGATGGGTTTAAAAACTGTGACCAATGCGTCGCCTTGCCAGGACTACTTCCTCCTTCCGATTCTTACGAAAGCAAGACAGCCAAAGACCAACAGTAGGTTTGATCTGGAAGAGCTTGTTATGACATTGCTCTCCCCAAGTCGACTGCCAACTGGCACGAAGCCGTGCCTTAAAGACAGGACCGCAGTCCATGTATGGGACAGGCATGGTCGTGATGGCACCAGAGGAGACGGACTTAGCTGCGGTGTCAGCAAGCTCGTTCCCGTGAATACCGACGTGGCCAGGGATCCAGAAAAACTGGATGGAAACAGAAGATAGAGAAAATTAGGCCAATCAGTTTTGAATATCGACAAGAACAGGGTGAGAACTAACGTTAAGCGATTCCAGGACCAGTAGAGAACTAAGAGAATCAGTGTAAATAGTACAATTACTGTACTGCATAGCTTCTACAAGATCCAGGACAAGAGAAATAGCAAACAACTCGGCAGTGAACACAGAAACTGCAGAGGGGATCCTGCGAGCAACTACCGAGCCACAGCAAACCATGGCAGAACCTACCGAGTCACCCAATTTCGAACCATCCATGTAAATAGGAAGAGAAGAATGGCTCGAAAGATGTTCAGCAAAAAGAAGATGGTACTTCCAATCGGGAGTATCTGCCATCCTCAGATGACTAAGAGAAAAGCCACAGGAAGGGATGGTAATAGACCTTGGTGGAATGGGCTGATCATTGGGGACAGCAATGTCATCCAATGCCAGACCCAATTCAGCCATTAGTGCCTGGATACGAAGGCCCAATGGAGGAATAGCAGACTGTTTGTTCTGAAAGAGCATTGCCCACTGAGAAAGAAAGACACAATCCCAGGTGGGATGCCGTAGTAAGGATCGAAGCTTAGTAGCATATTTTAAAGAAAGCTGCAAAGGACGAAGGTGAAGAGAAGGTTCATGGGACTCAGTGTACAAACTCTGGACTGGAGAAGTGTGAAACGCCCCAGTACAGAGCCGAAGCCCCAGATGGTGAATGGGGTTCAGCATCTTCAAGGTTGAGGTCCTGGCAGAACCATAGACCAAAGACCCATAGTCCAGTTTGGATCAAATCAGTGCACGATAGATCTTGAGCATAGAACATTGATCCGCACCCCAAAAGGTGGAAGAGAGAACACAGAGGATGTTCAAAGCCCTTGCACACTTAACACATAGCTGCTTGATGTGTGGAATGAAGCTAAGCTTACAGTCAAAGATAAGCCCAAGGATTTTGCCTCAGGGATCACACGAATAACTACATTGCCGAGATGGAGCTCAGGATTGGGGTGGAGACCCCGTTGGCAGCAAAAATGCATGCAAACGGTTTTGGAAAAATAATTTAAAACTGTTTGCAGTGGTACATGTCAACAACTGATTGAGGGCAGTCTGAAGCTGCTGCTCAATAAACCTCATGTTCGACAACTGACACGAGATGTGGAAGTCATCAACATAAAGACCATTTGCAACAGTTGGAGGAAGATTATTAGTAATAGCATTAATCTTAACATTAAAAAGTGTGACACTCAAGACACAGCCCTGAGGGACTCCAAGTTCCTGTGGAAAGGAATGGGAAAGATTTGAACCAACACAGACTTGGAATCGCCTGTTCAGTAAAAAGTTTTGAATAAAATGGGTAGATGGCCACGTAACCATAGGAGTGGAGGTCCTGCAAAATTCCATACCTCCACGTGGTGTCATAAGCCTTCTCGAGATCGAAGAACACAGAAACAAGGTGTTATCTCTTGAGAAAGGCTTCCCTGATCGATGTTTCAAGTCGAATCAGATGGTTCATGGTGGAATGCTGTCAATGGAACCCACACTGGGTGGGTGAGAAGAGCGTGTTTGATTCGAGGAAC
>NW_013666883.1:301905-304269 GCF_000517525.1 Limulus polyphemus | reverse complement strand
AATGCTCTGGACATCAGCAACTTCCTGACCATTGTAGAGCAAGATGGAAAGGGATGGTAAGCATACCTCCCAGAGACTTTCCGAATCTCGTCCCATACAGTTTTGGAACTGGTGGTAGAAGAGATGCTAGTAGTGAATTTAATACAAGATTCCTTTTGGCACTGACGTCAAACCTGCCGAGCATGGGCATGGGCCCGCTGATAAACAATGCGGTTAGAAAGAGTGAGATACTGTCAGAAGGTATCCCAGGCCCGTTTTTGAGCCTTCCATGCCTTCTGGCAGGCAGGACTCCACCATGGACAAGGATACCGTGGAAAACGTGTCGAGGTCTTAGGAATAAAATGAGCTGCCACCTGGACAATACAGTCAGTTACTGCAACCAGTTACTGCAAGTTCAGAGAGAGAGGTGAAAGATGGCCAGTTAGCCTGGTCCAGTTTCCACAGTGGCACTCGGGTTGGGTGGCATTGACCATGGCCAACCTCCCTTAAAATGATAGGAAAAATGATCACTGCCCCGTGGGTCACAGTCGACCATCCAAGAAAAGCGAGTGAAAAGTGAAGGGGAGCAAATCGGGAGCTCAATGCCAGTAAAAGACTGACTAGGTGAATGAAAATAAGTACATGTACCAGTACTGAAGAGAGAAAGGTTGTGATTCGAGAGCATATGCTCTATGGAACGACCCCTCCCATCAATATCAGCACCACCACACAGGGGGTTGTGTCCATTAAAGTCTCCCAGAAGTAAAAAGGGAGATGGCCACTGGTCAACGAGAGCATTAAGGGTCTGATTGATCATAAGTCTCCCCAGGAGACAGGTAGAGAGAACAAACAGTGATGGTACAACCCAAGGCAACACGGATGGCTATAAACTCCAACGGTGTATCGACGGACAAAGATAAGGAGGACACATGCTAGGCGACAAGCAGTGCCACCCCTCCATGCACCCGCCCATCACACAACCTGTCATTCCAGTACAGATAAAACTGCCGAAAGGTGACTGTATCTGCAGGTTTCAGGAATGTTTCCTGCAAGGATAGATACATGGGAGTCAATCAAGGCCTTAATGTCATCGAGATTAGCATGAAACCTCGACAGTTCCACTGTATCAAAGTGGCCATTGTTATGTATGTTTAGGAGAACAGGGTGGGGAACCCTTCGGTTTATGACCATGCCATTTTTCTTTACTAGAGAGAGGTCAATCGACTTCCATGGATCCTGCTCTTGATCGAGTGGGCAGATCTCTGTCATCAGCGTGAGAATCCAATGACTGAGGACGTGATCGAATGATTGTCCTGCTTTTAGGAGCCAAAGAAGGACCCACACGGACACCAGAGGCTGGTGCCTGAGGAGGTTGGCCCAGGCAGTCACTGGAAGGAATAGTGGGGACAGAGATTGGAGTCGACGTAGACCTATCAACTCTATTAACCATGAATTCAACATTCACAGGCGTCGTGGTCCTTGCCACCACAACGAGCACACATCATAGAACCATGACAAGATGTCATTGAATGACCGAACCACTGACACTGAAAACATTGGAGAGGGTTGGGAATATAGGGCCCATACCTTCCAGTTTAAATAACCTGCCTTAACAGCGACCAGTGGATGTGGTGATGAAAATGTCAAAATAAGAACTGAGGTCAGCACCATAATACCAACCTGACGAGTGGAGATCTGACGAACAGCTGAAACTCCTTGGCTTGAGAGACCAGCAAGGATCTCTGACTCGGGGATAGACTTCAAGTCCCTCTCAACAATAACTCCTCGTGATGAATTCAAGGAAGTATGGCGAGTAACCTCAATGGGTATATCCCCAATGGCCCTTGAATTCAAGAGGAGTTCACTGTGCTTAGCTGTGGATGTTTTGACCAAGATGTCTCTAGAACATAGTTTCTTAACTGACTTTGGAGAGCCATCAAGTCCCTCTAAGCCCTTCTGAATAAAAAAGGGGAACATTTGCCCTAAAGATTTATCAGATAGTGAATGTAAGATCAGAAAGCAAGGCACAAGGCCACCTTGTGGTGGAGACTGTTGTGCAGAGTCTTCTAGGCGTGGTCGTTTACCAATAAACGGGGTTTTTACTATTCTTTCATTTGGATTGGGGGATCCATAATTAAAAAAGATTCAGTGCCCACTGACCCCACCCACCAAGGAGATGCACTAAAATGTCAAACAAGGACACTGCAGCAATGCCAGGATTTCGTGAGCCCTATACCCAAACACCAGCATCAGACATGATGTCCACAACACTCGTTGAGAATGCCCAAAACTGGTACTCAGTTGACCCTAGCCCAAGTGGACCAGCCAATTGACCCTGGGGGCCACCCGTCTACAGGAATTTAAGGCCAAAGTGGTGTGTTGCAG
>NW_013666883.1:298574-301669 GCF_000517525.1 Limulus polyphemus | reverse complement strand
ACAGACACCACTCAACCACCAGGATCATCTCCTCCCCTTCACGGGAACCCACACATGGCAAACACCTGGGTGGATGTTTAGATCCCAGAGGAATGAACTGAAAATACAGAACTTTCCCTGGGAGGTCCCCTCACCACGTACAGGAATCCACGTCGAGGGGCCCTAGATCGTGAGACCGTATCAGGTAAATTTAAAAATAGGAAAGGAAGAGGCAGATCACCTAAACTCAATAATACTGACGTTAAGTATCTTCGTTTTTGCAGCCTTCGGGATAGAAGGGAGACTTCCACTGATCTCAAGCACGAGACAAACGACCATGTACCAAATGACAGAAAAGTGTCCAGATCTACAATATCAAGAATACTCAATGAGAATAGAATATTTGGTCATGTAGCAGTTAAAAAACCTTTACGTCAATCTCCAAATATTGTCAAGAGACCCCCTAAACTAAGATCCACTACCACCGATAACATAAATGATGTAATATTTTATTTTCCTGGTGGGTAAATTTATTCTTTGCTTACGAAACATGTTTAACCATTAGACTTAAATGTCGATTTTATGGCGCCTGTTGGAATTTGTATTAAGATATAATGGTATCGCTTTATTTATAAACCAGGGAAAGGTAAATAATTAACTTGATATGTTAATAAAGTAACTGTCTTTAAAGTTAATGTTATAAACGTTGTAGTTTTGCATTCGTACAGAACAATTCACGTTAAACATCGTTCACTTTTGCCCTCGTATAAAGGTAAAAGTAACACTGCACAATTAGCCAGTAGGAGTATTGGGTTTCCTTGAGAGTACATACGCACGCACGCACGGACTGACTGACACACAATGTTCTTTTAATTACATAGATCTTTCGCTACTCTAAATGTAACTGCTATCAACAATTCATTTGAACCTCCTGCTTTACATCTGCTTACAGTATCTCAAGCTATTTTTGCATCTAAAATGTGACATCAAATTGTGTGTTTCTGGACCCCTCGCAATCCTAGGGGTGCAATGTTTGAAACTGTTAACACCCACCCACCCTCACACTCACAAGTTAGCAGGTACCAAGGGTAGGTGTCTTAACAGGATTTTTTTTTTTCTGGTAAGGACTCCCCTTGAGCTAACTATCGATATAAATGGGAGCTTAATGGGTACATTGTAGATTCTATAAATCATGAAGGGTGTTTGAACCCTATAGAGAAGCGCAATGTTGTATGCTAGCTCATAATAAATACTTGTAATATAACCATGTGGTAAGGTAGCAATTATATTTGTATTCAGGTATACAGTTTACGTCGCCACTGCTGCGAGAATAACGTCAGAAAAACCATTTACAAATTATTTTTAACGAGAAAGGATATTTCACTGGCACTGTACACACAACTACAAAGATCAAAAGTTTATTATCATACTTTATCAAAACAAATATGGATTTTACTTTGAATCAGAAATACAACAAACTATACTTACCAAGCAGAATAACAAGGAGAATGAATAGATATTCTAAAAACTTATTGTAACGAACTTGTTGTTATGTATTTATTTTATTAGGAACGTTGTTTAGATTAAGTTTGCATTTAAAAATATGCGTAATTTATAGTGTTGGATATGTATTGCGTGTAACGAATTTGTTATATATTTATTTTAATGACAACGTTTGTTTGGACTGAGTTTACATTTAAAAACGTACCTAGCTTACAGTGTTAGTTACGTGCTGAGAAACTCCCGCCAATTCTCCAAGGTTGTAGAATATTCGTGGATATATCGACAATATATCCACTTCCGTAACCAGTTGAATATAACTCAGTATTGTTGTCTGAATTTTCGAGAAAACCTTTCCCGTGCCTATAAAAACAGCCAAGGCGACTCGCCAAAACAGAGAGCTTAAAAAGTTGGCTAGGAACCTGTTATAACCGTGTTCGCTATAAATCGTGATTTTGGTAACCCTTATCAATCGGAAAATTTACGACATTTGACCAGGAACAGTTATATATTTCGAAAGTCAGTAGATTCTCATCGGACGTTAGTATCTTTCCATAAATATTACTGGATTCTCATCAGACATTAGTGTTTTTATGAAAATATTATCTTACTTCGACAGTTCAACAATTCAGTGTCTGACCAAGCTAGCTAGCGTCTCGGCAATTGTACGTACATCGACTTCAAGTTAACTCTCTGGATACCATGGAGACTCTGAACTAGAAAGAAGATTTTGTGTTGTTTGTAAGTTAGTGAGATTTTTGCTTTATAAAACTTTTCTTGTGGTAACTATTCGTAATAATTGTTGTTGTAAATTGTACTGCTGTATATATATATATATATTAAAACATATTTGTGTGAAAAACGAAAATGGTGTGTCAATCTTGTTGGCAAACAGCGTAAATTAACTACAATATTGGCATATTTCTAGATATTAAATCCAAAAATAAATTCAACTATTACATCTAAATTCTTTAACTCGGCTTTGAGCTATTTCAAATTCTCAATACGTAACACTTATGAATAAAAGTAAAGAAGAATATATCAATCATACTACTTTTGCCATACCCAGTGCTGATAAGGCCTTTTGCCCAATATCGGGGCTCATCAAGTAGCTGGGATACAACAATAGATGATAAACAAAAAAAAAGGAGATACATTCGCGCAAAGCTACACTATAGCTACCTGCACTAATCTATCCTAATTTTGAACTGATAAACTACAAGGATGACATCTACTCAACAGCACTCATCGCTAACTTTCGGGCTACTCTAGTCAAATAATGTGATTTGGCCGTCACTATTGTAACAGCCCCAAAATCAAATAGCGATGTATTATTTTTTTGTGGCAATTTGTCGCGAAATAGGAACACTCGAACGGCACCCTCACCACTAGACCACGCCTGGTGATCAAATAGGGAACTGTAAAAATAAGGCACTTTCGGAAATGATAACTAGAAACATGATTACAATTAATATTTAAAATCAGTCTTTTATGCTACGAAACTTTTGGTCGCCAAACTCAAGATCAGTGTGTGTGTGTGTGTGTGTGTGTGTGTGTGTGTGTGTGTGTGTGTGTGTGTGTGTGTGTGCGCGCGCGCGCGCGTGTGCGCGCGCCGG
>NW_013666883.1:287910-297574 GCF_000517525.1 Limulus polyphemus | reverse complement strand
TGTGTGTGTGTGTGTGTGTGTGTGTGTGTGTGTGTGTATTTTTGAAACACCACCTTGTACTACAAATTACAAAGATGTAAAACTATTTCGACTCTTAAAAATAAACTGATATAATAATTTGTGATTCCTATAAACAATAACTTTTGAAATATAACATACCTCTTGACACACTAGTAGCAGATTTTGTAATATTCAGCATTTTGCAAGTTACTTGTAAAAATCTAAAAAATGTTTAAAGAAATTAAGTTTGACCACTTAATTCTTGCATTGAAATGCTGATCAAAATGGCCTTATGAAATTAGATGTAAATTTGAATACTACAGAACAAAGGTATATCTTTAGTGTTGAAGGCATAATTACACTTGATTATTACAAAAAACAATACATTTGCATGAAATCTGCAGTAAGGTACAAAACCATAAAATTGTTTCAACTCAATATGAATTATTTGCAACTACATATTAAAATGAATCTTTGAAAATATATAACTGCATGTTTCTATTTCATTAAGCCAGTATTTAAATACACCAGGTAATATAATTCACTTTATTCACGCCAATTCTTATGTCTAGTTGCAGTATAGTCCACAGAAATTCATCAACTTTGCTGTTTTCAGAACTTATCTTTTTTATGTTTGCTTCTTTTGGTATATTAATGCAAAGCTACACAAGAGCTATCTGCACTAGCCATCCCTAATTTTGAAGTTGGACTCTTGGGCTACTCTTATTTGACCAAATAGTGAGATGTGACAGAGACTCTTGTAACACATACACACAAAGCCTCCAAGTCTGTACGTGTGTGTGTGTGTGTGTGTGTGTGTGTGTGTGTGTGGTGTGTGTGTGCGCGCGGAGTCATCGTGAAGCTGAATCAATATCCAAGTTTCACCGTGATTTAGCAAGATGATGAATAACAGGCAGGTCAACATGACATGCTCATGAAATCTTTTAATATCCAAAAACCATGGTAGTGGTTCATAGTGACGATCGCCCATTTCTTTTTCTTTATTATTATTCAGCCAGTCTACATAAAAAAGGCTCTGAATATTGTAATAAAACCTGGGCAATATTACTAAATGCATCATCGCGCATTTTGTAGGGCAGTTTTTAAGTTTAATTTACTTCCTAGCAAATAACAGCGGCTGCATAACCGTTGACATCCAATCGTTTTAATGCAGTCTGTTGTTTATAAGGAGCCTCATAATCTACTACATGCATATGTATATAGCTGGGTGCATGCAGGCTGTGGATGTAATTTAATGTTTATATGTCAGGCATGACACATGTACTATAGTGATTAGTAATTTATTGTTGCAACTGTACCAATGTTGAGTATCATTTTTGTTTATGTATAGGATTCCTGCCTTATTCCTGCTGCTGACAGGATCACAGTTTTTTACTACTGCATGGTCAATTTCGGTCACGTTTAAGAAACTTCTAAAACGTTATACAAACGTCTAGGCTGTCTACCACAATAGAAATATTTAAGCCATAGTTTAAAAGATAGCACCAAGCTCAGTTCCGAGCATCAGATCGATAATCACGGTGATGGCTTATGGCCAACACTGCATGATTGCGAACTTTACAGATACTGCACATAGAGTAGCCATCCTTGAAACTGAGAACAAGGAGTGACAAGAATTGTGAAAGCAGATGGCGATTCTAGGCGAAAGTGAGACGTACATTTTGTAGCTACATATTTTATTTATAAAATATTCAGTTTCAGATAAAGTGTCACGACTCAAGCTTCATCAAAAATAGAGAGGGAAAGGTATATTAATATAATCAATTCACTATTGTCAATTACATGTTTTCGACCTTATAGAGTGTGTGCACAATGTCACTCTAAGAAGAAATCTGGGCAGCTGCAGCAAAACCATTAGAGTAGGAAGAAGAATGGGGAAACATAACAATAAGAAATATTAAAAATCCTTATTTGTATAAATATGCTATTATATTATGACACATTGTCTTATATTTACATTGAATATATATGCACTAGCCAACATGCATCGCATGTGCACGCATGTATAAGATTCTTGCAGTTACAAAATCCAGTCCATGTACCATTCTAGTATAGTTTAGTAGACCTTCCAATCCAATGTTAACAGACTCTTCATATAGTAGGTATGAGTATTTTACAAGCATATACATAACATGTGATATGTTGATCACTATGCATCATAGTGATCATACAATCATTACCACTATCAATGATAACATTGTGGTAATGATATCAGGAGCAATAGCCATCCAATCTGCAAGAAGCCAATCCAAAGGATGTCACTGTTTCCCAGGAGAGCATCATACACTAACTACACATTTCATTAAACTAAACTGTTTCAAATAGGACAGCATTGCTATTATACACATTTATGTCCATGATGGACATAAATAAAGCTAAAGAAACAAGATTATTAAAAATTGTTAACTTATAAAAGAGGGAATATGAATCTTCAAAAATTTGCAGAAACAAGATAGGTAGCTTAAAGTGAGAATGCAATCACAGAAAAGCAAACAAACAAACTTAAAGTTTGAGACATGGCATTGATATTATTTCCTCAAACTACAAATCCTTATTTTGACTCCATGTCTAAAAGCTGTAATATTTAGGTCGAAAATCATAGTCTTGGCATAGAAAAAATATGCAGTTTCCAAAAGTTGTAATTGTTTGTGTTCAAACCTAAAATATATAAAATCAATACAGTTTCAGAAGAATGAGATGTTTAAGGAAACTGGTAGAAGATTTATGATCATGGGTTGACAGTAACTTTTTCAAAACACTTGTATGCTATGCTGCTCCATGACTTAAGTTGACCATTATATGTAAAATATGGTATACCAATTTAATCACCTGAAAATTAAAAAGTTCCACTCACTGGTTCAAAAAAGTCACAGCTACAAAAATATCAAATTGACCAGTGATCATACAATAAATATGAATCAAGTACATGTCCAGCAACTAAGCTTATATAATGAATATGGTGACATATGTGACTTTATATATATGATCATGTGGGTATGCAGAAATGATTTGTACATCCTGGTGTATACGACTCATGAATTAATTATCAAACTGCATTGATAAAGGGCAGACAGAAAGAGTTACCAGTAACTACATGTTTAAGTATGTGATGTATATCACATCGATAAAAAGGTGAAAGTTATCTACAGTAACCATGACAACAGATGAACCTCTTGTACAGTCTGATCTTTCAAGGCACAAAGTGAACTAAACTTTGAATGAAGAAACGTTGTTCACTGTTTTCAATTATTCCTTCTTGTTGATATTTGAAAGTCTGTATATGAATCTAATTCATCACTCCACAACAAGAAGTCAAGGTTATGGTTTACAAGAGAAACATATTCTGAAGAATACTTTCTTACAGGGCCAACTTAGACCCTTTGAGGCCAAAATGCAATACTTTGATGCTGGAGTTTTTATCATTTAACTGAAAGGTTTCCAGCCTTGTATATACTGTTGCTTTACAATAATATACCTCAAGCAATAATGTTCTGAGTTTCTAATTAAGTAGTACATAATGCTATTTTACAATAATATACCTCAAGCAATAATTTTCTGAGTTTCTAATTAATTAGTAGATATTGCTATTTTACAATAATATACCTCAAACAATGATTTTTATGAGTTTCTAATTGATTATTAGATATTGATGCTTTACAATAATATACCTCAAGCAATGATTTTATGAGTTTCTAATTGATTAGTAAACACAGTAGCCACATTAGATATTAAATAACTATTTTGGTAATTAGCTGTCCTGTCAGAGTAGGAAGTAAGGGAGATCCATGATCACCCCACTTCTAAATTTAGTAGGACATCACTGTTTATCATCTCAAAATATACAAGCTCACTAATGTAGAATATACTTTATAATGATATCAGTGGCTTGCAGAATACATGACTTTCACATATAACTCATAGATATCACCTCATCCTGAAATCTGTGTTTGAGTGTGATACTATTTGTTTATAATATGTAGAAAACTATCAGAGAATTGTAATATATATATATACTTTAATTTTAGAAAGTTTAAAATCAAACATTTATTCAGAAAGATTTTAATGGATCATATCTTACAAGTGAAGGTAACTTAAGAGTTGCTGAAAAAGTGAACCTTTAGAAGTGACGTTGATTAAACTTTTAGGTCTGCAACTGCATGTTTGATATGCCAGGTAAGATACGAGTAAAATGATATGTATGGTAAGTATAGTAAGGATACTCTTTATTTCTGCAAGATAATTGTTAGGCCTCATTCAATGTATTATGTTGTTGCCAACTTAAAATACTAAAACCAGAAATTTAAAGAGAAGAAAAAAAACTTGGAGCTACAAGAATGATTCTCGGTATAACAAAATTTGAGAAAAAAAAAAAGAGAGAGAAAAAATAACTTGGTTAAACTTATTTTAGGGGATCACATTGGATAAAAGTACTATCTATGAGAAGTTCCTTTTGACATTTTTTGACTGATTGGATTAACAGAAAAGATTTGAAAACAGGAAACTATTTCCAAGCTTAAATAATACAGGGTCATCCTTAAGCGCAGTTAGGTCTTTCATGAAGTCTCAGTTTTTTGGTATTCCATATTTATCTGATGTGAATTGACAATTATCAGAAATCTCAAGTTGTTTCATATTACTTTTATGAATTTAGAAAACTTCCTTTTTATTACTTTGTCAATTTGTTAAGTGCAGCTGTTCAAATGGTTGCCTGCTAACTCTGATGAGTCAATAGATTTCTATCGCATGGGTAGTCTTATAACAAGACTTCCAACTTGCACATATAAATAAGACTATTCAATATATTCACAATGGTTGTCTAACAAAAACAAAAGGGTAAAGAAATTTGTGAAATAGTCATCTTTGTTATGGAATAGTTTTCTTAATCTTATCACAGAAGATATGCTCATGAGTCACTACTACTGGATAGACTCAGTAAAATAAAACTCACTTTGAAAACTTAAGCCATGAAAATGGGATCTGAGCACTTATTTGGTTGGTTTTTAGTCCTAATCTATGTGGGTAGCTTGCTTTAACAAGAAGTTGATATTAATTACTCTTTCAGGAACGGATAAAATAAAAAATGAGTTAGATGACATGTTTTAAGTATTAAATATTAATTTGTATATTACTGATAGCAATATAACTTTGAACATGAGAGAAAAAAAGACTTATGAAACCAAAGATTATAACACAAAATAGCCAAGTATTGTTTTGTTAGATTTCAACATTTCATTGCCATGAATGGTAAATAATTTCCTCATTTGTTTCCAATATTGTCCTTTCTAACAATTTTGTAAATTGTGTTTTGAAAATGATTTGAGTACAGCAAAGCTTAAAAACATCTTTATACTCAGGAGGTTTTAAATTAAAAAGATACCACCCATTGCTAAAGTAAAATCAATATTCTACCATAAACTTTACCGGAGAAATAACTAAAAAGAATTACCTGGTGATGAACTTCCAAAATCACTTGGAGTATCTGGCAAGTCCTCGAGCTGATTGAGTCTGGCATTCAGAAGCTGAACTTTCTTCTGAACATGTTGTCCAATCATGTCTGCACAGAGTTGACAACAAGAGAGATTTCTTGGCAGATAAAGAAAGTATCTGTCTGCATCCCTAGTTTTAATAGAACTTTTCCTAGACAAAGATGTTTCCAAAGATGATACAGTAGAAACTGGTGGGTAAACAGCAGATTGTAGATCAACTGGTAAGTCCAGTGAAAAACTAGTTTTCTTGCCAATTCTTTTAAGATATGGCCTGTTGAGAAATTGACTAAAACTGCCCCTTGCATTAGTGCTGGTCATGTTTGATCAGTAAGTACAAAGTAAAAACCTGGGGTAAGTAACTTGGAATACAGACAAACACAGCCTAACTCTATTTAAGTTTAAAAAGACTAGTAAAACCATCAAACAAAAATGCATTCTCAACTTCTCTTCAAATTTATTCACTTGTACGTAATAATCAATCCTAATTTTTTCTTATACATTATCTCTTTACCCATTTAGCCCTAATGTTACTTCTTTAATTATTTTCCTACACTAAATAAATACTTTTGAAAAATTAATTTATTACATATTCACCCACACAAATATTCTTCAACTATAACAACAAATTTGAAAACAGCTTTTCTAAATCTCATGAGCCACATTAACCTTCTCTTGGTAAATAATATACAAATCCTGCTCATATCACTTTTTTTGCAATACAAATTGTTAAATGTATGCTGCTGAAAATAAGCTACTTTCCGAAGACATAAGATTTGAACTTAAACTAAGCTAAACTTTTTCTAACATACATAAATTTTATATGAAAATTGATTCTTCTTCTGAAGTTAATTAATTGTCATCGGGTTACCAAAATATACAGATTTCAAGTCTCTGCACTACCCTTAAAAGTTAACTGCAGCAAGTTTATACAAGCGAAGGCTTTCTCGCTTCATCCACGCAACATCAGCTGGTACTTGACCTTCTTGATTCAGCATCGGCCACAGATAGAAACGTCGAAATTCTTCATCAGTTCAACTTCAAAATATTCTTCAGTTCTGTATAACTTATTAAAAAATTCACAATTACAGTAAACTGATGTATATTATTTCTTTTTCTTCTGCCTTTAAGTTTTTGAACAACTAATAACGTTAAAATTCTAAAAAAAAAAAGGATCCGGTTTTGTTTTTCTCCTTGAACTGCTTCGTCTCTCTAACCACAACAGCAACCTCTAATACATCTATATAGCAAAGCTGTACGATATTATGCTTTTAGCGCCATCTTTTGAACAAAGAATTTGTAAGGTAAAACAATTATTAAATATTTTTGTAGCGCCATCTCAGTATTCATTTATCGGATACATTTATGTGAAGAAAACACAAGCAGTACCTTAACCTGTTTTTTCTAGAGTGATTAAAATTTTAAAAAACAATCGCGTGATATTAATTAGAATATTTAAAAAGGTGTAGAAAACGTTTTAATTACACTGGACAAGTTTCAATTATTAACTTTAATTAGAAGTGATAAATAAATATTTAACTAATTTGTTTGTTTCTTTGAAGTAAAGCCCAAAGCTACACCATGGGCTATCTGTGCTCTGCTCACCACGGGTATCGGGAGGCAGACAATTTGCTACATAAATTTTTAACCTTCTTGCTTCACCTTCATTTATTATATATGTATGGTACGATGATTAAAGTATTTTGCTGAAATACGTAATTTGAAGTTAAATCTTTATAATATTGATCACACTTGCTCTATCAACATTCATATTATGATCTCGTCCGTGAGAAAGATACGCGATTATTAGGGGTGGGTATCTTATCACAGTAGTCAATACGATACGTATCTAGATACAAAAGTTTTACCAACGGTTTATTACAAAGTTTGACAATCTTGTCTGTTATTTATTATCTATATTACTAACATTGTCTTATTTAAGTACTTCACTATTTACAGTGCTTTTCAAATTCTCAGGTTTGATCAACTAATGACAACTAGCAAGGGAAGTAAAGTAAAAATAAAGTTAATATATGTTTATCTATTTTGTTATTGTTAATTTGTTATGTTACTTTGCATGTAATGTTTTTGATAAAATAAATGAAGACAACATGTAGTACTCAATACTCATCTTCCTTTATTGAATCATTAATTTTTAGCAAAAATACTTTATTATATATTCTGATTTTTTTCTGTACAAAAGACTTATAATGTTTACTGAAAGCTTGACAAATTTAGTGAAGATATATAAATCGTATCGTATCGGACGATGTATTGATATAGTCGTATCACGGCTTCACGATACGATACGAGTATCGTATCGCTGTATCACCACACTTTAGTGATTAAAATATCTTGCAACAAACTAAGCTTTAAAATAAGGTGTAATAATTTTTGATACGCATTAAAGTAATTTCGCCTTACAATACTCTTAGCTATATTATCTGTTTTATCTTCGTTGGAAGTTAAGATAAAGGTCATTGGGCAATGAATGATTTAAAGCGAATATATAAAATAATATGTATGCAGTTATCTTTCGTAATACATTTGCAAAATCTTTCCTTAATATATAGTTAAAAATAATTCTATAATTGAGAAAGTTGCTGCTAAAGAAACAAACACGACCACTAGTACACACCTATTACAGCTGATGTGAAAGTACGTACAGTATGCGAGTTAACTAAGACATTATTATAGAAAGTTAAAAGAATTCGAATTCTTATAGGCAGTTCCTAACAAGTTCAGTCAGTGTCTTGCTCAGAATTGTTTTAATGCATCCCGTGTATTATTTTGGGATCTAAATGTTTGTTTCTTGTTGAAAGCAATGCATGTGCTATCTGTACTGCTCACTGCAGTAATTGTACCCCAAATGTTAACATTATTAACCTGATGGTTAGTATCTAAGTTAGATGTATAGTAAATGCTTATTGTACCTCACTGATTACATTCATTACCCAAGTTCAAACCCTGGTTTTAACCTTTTCTTTTTAATCTTATAATTTTCACTTTAATTTCTAAAAAGTTGATAAATGATATTGTTCCAAAAAAGTTCAACTAAAAATTGTTTCTTTGCACGCGCAGATATTATATATATATATATTAAAAACAACGTTATTATTTAAAGCAGAGTTTCTTGACCTTATATGTCAGCCAACTTGGCGACGTTGTGAAGGAGTTTTCAGCATCTTCGTTTGCTCAACCACAGAAGCAGGATATCTTGGAAAGAGGTATACAGCCGTGCGGTTAACATTAAATAGCAGTCTTCCATTTTTAGTAAGGCGATTCACTTTATATATTAAAAAGCAGCATCTTTTCAGTATCAAAAGAAAATGGCTGTTATTATTATTTTCCCAATAAAAATGTTTTATTATAAAAGATAAAAAACATGCTTCAGTAAGCTAAGTTAGACAAAGCTGGCGTTTCTAGGTTTACTATGCGTTTCTATTGCTCATGTATTATTATCTTCATTCGTTTAGTTTAGATGGATTAATAAAGTGTTTTATCAGCTTCCTTTAAAATATCATTGACAAATAAAAAAAAAAGAGATATAACATGGTTTACTTGTACCGTAAAAGTTGCTTCTGCTATACTGCCCCCCCCCCCCCATTGGCACAGCGGAATGTCTGCGGACTTATACCGCTAGAAACCGTGTTTCTATACCCGTGGTGGGCAGAGCACAGATAGCCCATTGTGTAGCTTTGTGCATAACTTCAAACAAACAATCTGCTATACTGAAATTATAACTGTTTACAGTTACATGGTACCGTTAAGTCGTAGCCCTAGTTGACTCAGTCATCCTGTTTGTTCTCAGTAACTGGTAAAATAAATTCATTTTTCTACTGGCCCAATCTTTACGTATGATCCATTTACAAAACCTACGATTTGGTCGTAAATCGTTGCCATGGTTAGCAGCCTATACGATCACTTAAGTTGAATTAGTTATTATTTTTTCAGGCAATCATATAGGTTACTAACAATGACAGCGGATTTAATGCAATATCATTCTATTTTGAAAATTTGGCTCCAAACACAGAATTCCTTCACTTTTCTCTCTCCTATCACCTTCTTTCTTCTTCTTCTTCTTTTTTTTTTTTTTTTTTTTTTTTTTTTTTTTTGATTAGCAAGAGGATACAGTCCGAGATTCTAGTATAGAGATCTTT
>NW_013666883.1:276244-286877 GCF_000517525.1 Limulus polyphemus | reverse complement strand
TTTTTTTTTTTTTTTTTTTTTTTTTTTTTTTTTTTTTTTTTTTGATTAGCAAGAGGATACAGTCCGAGATTCTAGTATAGAGATCTTTGCCCAAAACCACGTGTATCTTATTATAAAATACAAGCGTCAATCCCTTTCGTTCATTGTAATATTAATGCTGGCGAAGTATGATTATAATTAACTGGCGAACATAGCGTGGTTGAAATATTATTATTATACACTCTTATAATTCTTAAAAAAATCATTAAGGGTACTAGATAAAGAATGCAATGTGAAAAATATAATAGGCTTAATGCTAATGTCTTATGGCAAATATAAATATTGGCCAGGTGGTTAGGGCGCTTAACTTGTAATGTGAGGGCGTAGGTTCGAATCCCCGTCCCACCAAACATGCTTGCCCTTTCAGCCGTGACGGTAGGTCCTACTGTTCGTTGATAAAAGAGTAGCCTAAGAGTTGGCGGTGGGTGGTGATGACTAGCTGCCTTCCCTCTAGTCTTACACTGCTAAATTAGGGATGAATAGCGCAGATATTCCTCGTGTAGCTTTGCGCGAAATTAAAACCAAACCAAGTATATTTAAACACAAAGTAGTCCTCGAGTTCTAAACAATATAGGCTAAATAGTTTCATAACAGTTCCTATTGTTGGACAACTTTCTTTGAATTGTTCAGTAAAAGAAAATCCAAAGTCCAGTCTACTTAATGGCAGCAAAAGTTTTATTTTTTCGACTACAAGTTGTACAACTTTACGGTTTCGTGAACTAAATACATGACGCTAGGCGGTCACTTATATTATAATTTTCTCGTGCGTACAGTACTTCTCATACTTTTAGTACTTTGTTAAAACACAAAATCAATATTCACGAAACGTAAGGAACAAAGAGACTAACATGTTCGTTAAATTAATGATAAATCTACTACTGTAATAGATTCAAAAATCAACTAGTTGTCTCTGATGTAAATCGCATTTTTATATCACCTAAATCGATTTATACACTTTCAAGAAAGATCTAGTAGTTATTTGTCACACATTCATCACTTGACATTAAAATCTCACTCTAGCAGTACAAGTACCTATTAAAATCTCACTCTAGCAGTACAAGTACCTATTAGTACTAGACATATCAATACCTTATAACACCAAAATGTTATTATTTAATTAGGCACTCAACGTTTCGCTTTACAGCTTCGTCAAACCAAAACTTTTCGTTTCTGTTTCAGTGAACGCTTCTGAAGAAGCTGTAAAGCGAAACTACAGAACTTACATAATGAGTACAAGTATTTAAATTAAAAAGCATCATCATCATCCCGTGGATTGGGAAGTTACTTGAACGATTCTATTGTACAAAGGAAAATGAAACTCAAACTTTCATAATTAACAATATAGTAACTTTTGACAATTAACAACATTAATACTCTTGAATATAGACATTACAATAATCAGTTGTTTGAAACGAAGTATACGAGCTAAGATTTTGATTAATAAAACAACACCTGCTCTCTTTATTTATCCATTTGTCTCAAGGAAGTTCAAGTCATTATTTGCCATGCACTCATCACGTGAAGTTAACACTTCCCTTTAGTCAAAAAGCGACACAAACGTCTACAACAACAGCAGCTATTTAGCTCGAAACTTAATCAACTTAATAGCATTTGGTACATTAATGATACAAAATAACTAAAAGATAAAAAATGCAAACTTAGATATAGTCATAACTTCTGTCTTCATGCTCTATCTCAAACATTACCTTTGTTTTCAATATTTCCAAAGCTGAATGGATTTTAACAAGTATTACTGGAACTAACATTACTAACTAACTAGCATTACAGTAACATAATCTCCCTGTCAATATATGTAATATTTTACGATGATGGCTTCTTCGAAAGTTAATATTACTTCGAAATGATTGCTGTTGTTTTCTTGCGTTCTGTATTAAAAATCTGTAGCTGTTTATTTTTTATTTCAAGTTCTCTCAACCAGCACTACCAAATCATATACTCACAAAATCAGGTACACTGTATGTCAAATAACCTACTTTTTCATGCTCAGTCACTTACAGTGGGCTTCATTATAATTCGAAATGCGGAAAACATACTGTCGGAAGTGACTGACCTAAATTTTACATAGGCATGTAAAGCGCACAGCTGAAAAATAATTGAAATACGTTGCCATTTTTTAAACTGCCTTTTAGTCCTTAGTTTTACAAAATCATATGACACAATGAGTTCTCTAGGGGAGGGGGGATGAAAGCTCGAACCCCATCTGCGTCCGCCAATGATAATGCTAAATACAGTCTTGTTTTTGTTGTTTTTTCATATAGCTGTCGAACTCCTGACTTTAGCGTTGTAAATCTGAAGACTTACCGCTGTCCCAACGGGGGACTCGAATACAGTCAGGGCCTAGATACTAGGTGTGAATTTTCATGATTTTAGTTTGGGTATGTTACCGGGTGGGTCAGTTTTTATTGGAAAACCATTGTGTATATTCACAGTTTCTTGTGACTATAAGTAAGATGTCTGTACTCATTATATTGTTAGAAAGGTATGGTAATGGAAATAATTACGGAAACGCATATGTGCTACACATACAGGAGTCACAAACAACGAGTAATGGTAAATAGATGATGAACTTATTAATGACGTTAAACATTATCAAGTCTTACAGAAAAGTGAATTAGCTGTACAATGTACTAGACTGTGCGAGTCCCTTGCTTTATACAGCGTATTACTCATTGTTTTGATGCTGATGTGCAGTTTATCAACGTACGATTGTGCAATAATATTCTAAATGTTCACTGTTACTTCTCACAAATCAATCAAGTTGTTTGATCGTATTGTCACATTTTAAGTTTTTGCATTAACCCAAAGAGCCTCAAGACTGTCCATATCGGAATTGTATAATAATCAAGCCATGACCTCTTTATCATGAAGATATCGTTTCACCCTATAGGTTGTATGATTCGGATCATAGTCTTTCGTAGATGAATCACCCACTGAGTCATATTCCTGAGGGAATATCATGACGGTTCAGCAGTTTCATGTTGACCATATACACCGTTCGCTTAGCCCCTCACTTGTAGATGTTGTACGTTACTTGAAGAAACAGCCTCTTACTTGTATATGTTGTACATGACATGTAGATACAGCTCTTTACTTGATGAAACAGCCTCTTCCTTGTATATGTTGTACATTACATGTACATACAGCTCTTTACTTGAAGAAACAGCTCTTTACTTGAAGAAACAACCTCTTACTTGAATATGTTGTACATTACATGTAGATACAGTTCTTTACTTGATGAAACAGCCTCTTCCTTGTATATGTTGTACATTACATGTAGATACAGCTCTTTACTTGATGAAACAGCTCTTTACTTGTAGAAACAGCTCTTTACTTGAAGAAACAACCTCTTACTTGTATATGTTGTACATTACGTGTAGATACAGCTCTTTACTTAATGAAACAGCCTCTCACTTGTATATGTTGTACATTACATGTAGATACAGCTCTTTACTTGATGAAACAGCCTCTCACTTGTATATGTTGTACATTACATGTAGATACAGCTTCTTACTTGTATATGTTATAAATTGCTTGTAGATACAGCCCCTTCCTTACTTGTAGATTTTGTACGTTACTTGTAGATACAACCCCTTATTTGTGGATGTTGTATGTTACTTGTAAATACAGCTCCTTACTTATAGATGTCGTACGTTACTTGTAGATACCATTTTCCTCTTTTCATTCCAAAAACTGTCATTGATTGTTGCCAAACAATTCAAATTGACATGTTCAGTAAAGAGAACACATTTCCAGTTTTGTTCATTCCACTGTTTGTGGTCCGAGGCTTTGGTTGTTTGTTTGTTGTTAAGCACAAAGGTACACAATGGGCTATCTGTGCTGAGCCCACACGGGTATCGAAACCCGATTCTTAGTGTTATAAGCTTTCAGACTCATGTTTTATATAAATATTCAGTGTCAATTTCCAGGTGTACTTAGCTTCTTGTAAGTTTTACATTTATTTATTTGTTTTAATTAAAATTAAAATTTTGTGGGATACATACTTTAGAGATGAAGAGAAATGTTTCAGAATTTGAATAAAAACACTGGATGACGAAATACTATTAAAACTTTGTCTTTATGACTGAAATAGACCGTCTCAAATGACTAAGGATGTGTAGTTTTGGGTAAACTCCAGATCATACAAAATTTTCATACAACTTTGTTTTTCTGCTCACATCCAAAATGGTTACATCCTAAAAGAAGGTTCTTGTAGTTTTCTATAAACATTTTATTATATAAGTTAAAATATGTTGAAGTTTACTCTCACAGGACACAAATACTTATATAAACACTTTCAATCAGTGCTGCTCTCACAATTATTTCCTTAGACGTAAAACTAGATAATAGAGTGAATTACCTCAACTGCTTTAAATATAAATTTATAATTTAAGTTGGAAACATATCAGCTCTCATGGAGCTAGAGATGCCTTCAAACAAATAAAAAATCTGTTCCGATTTCTTTAGAATTATATTACCTATTAAATCGTAATGATCTGTTATGCATGCATATGCATAAATAAGAGTATGTCAAGAAATCCTGAATCACTAATTACGGTTTATATTTCACATATAATTATAGTATTGTTGTAGGCTGTATGTTTTTAATATTGCAATTAAGTTGTTTTGTTTGTTAGAGGGAATTTTTGGCGTGACATGATGAAGAAGCGTGACGTCTAGTAGAGATGGGCGATGTATGGTTCGATACCTTATCAAATGATAGTTATCAAGTATTGTCGATACTAAGTACTTAAAATAAACTGGTTAGACAGTACTGTAGGCTATGTAGTGAAAATATAGGAAGTATCAGGGAATAAAACTGTTATGTTCTCATGCATATTCTCACGAACACAAAGGAAGAGGGCATTCTCAAATTATCAAAGTAAATTTATTTGGGTCTTCACATGAACAAGCCAAGAGATAACAACTGGCTAACTGAAAAAGAGAGACTAATCATGATTGAAACTTGACTTAAATATTGGAAATCTTAAATCAAATGAAAAGAGCAAAAGTTGACTGAGTTCTAACTAGTCAAAGGTTCAGCTGAGTGCATAGATTAAAGTGGTTACAGTGTGCAGTTATGACTGTGAATTAGTTACTAGTCAAGCAACATGTCTATAGGCTTAATGTATAACATTTGTCCAGAATATCTGAGAGCTTTTCTTGGTTTCCACTCAACCAGCTTCTATGTATCCAAGCTGTCCATCTGTTGTGCCTACTGAACAATGTAAACACACACACACACACCAAACTCTCTTACCTGGCCTTAATCCTAGCCTATCATATGGTTGTTATGTAGACAGAGCCTGGTCCAGTACAAAGGAATGGGGATCTAGACTGCTTGGGTCCTACACAGTCGAATTGGCTCGATTAGGCGAAACTAATCTCACCTTTGACAATACTTTCTATGTCTTTCCTTAGGAACTTTCCTCAATTCACGAATTATGTAGCAGTTATGGTATGATTTAAAATGCGTCATTGCGTGGGTAGTACCTTATGCCTCCTCCTATTACACTTAACACCAGCATTTTCATGCTTCAAAATTTTATTTTGTAATGAAACGATGTTAAGAAAATATTTAGTAAAGTGTTTCCTCATTAAAGATACTTCAATCTCAGCGACTGAAAATATTCCTATTCCAGCTAAATATAACACTTGGTACACAACGTCTATATATTTCGTATTATATCTAAGCCATTATCTGTTAATTTTTGAACTACTGATAATTTCATCTAATCATGAATATTTCATCTTGATCAAGTTAGAATATCTTTGCACTATTATTTTGAGAAACACCAGGTAAAACTGTGTTTTTAACATCTCAGATAAAACTGTTCTTCCTCTTGCCATAATGTAAGTGTCTTTGTTACTTATCTTTCCAGGAAAAGTTTATCACCTGCCACACATTTCAATGTTGAAATTGTAGCATTCTCGTAGCATTAATGAAAATAACAGGTACACTTCATTTCCCAATAATATTGTAGGCTATTCATCACAAATAACATCATATTCATCAGTTGTTAACTTCGATATCAAGTTCTTTATCTCCATGATCTTATTGTTTTCTTCTTATATATCACCATACTCATTGAGTAATTGCTTAATGTGTGTTAGAGTGTCTTAGAAACACTCATGAATGACTCAATGTGATGTTTATATGCATATATTGCCATATACTACCATTATACTTTGTCAAGCACTCTAGTGTTTATACAGCTCGCCTCTGGCTACCATATGAACCATTTGGTAATATTCAAGTTACCTGCTGAAGCCTATGCTCATTAACAATAGTAGCTTCGTCCTGGGGCCGTCAAACTCAACTCAGTTATACGTCAGGCTTCAGGAGATAAATAACCATAGACGAATCAAAACTCTTGAACTAAAAGTCTATTTACCAAAATTAGATTTCGTGCTGTTACAACTGTTCTCCAATACACACTCAGAGAAAGCAGTGCTCCCTCATAGAGCATAGATCTGATATATTTTACACAAAAATTTATTAAAAACCTAGCAAATACTGAGTGGCATGCTCTGCAGAATTTTCACTATTGAGTTAATTTGCCACAGAGATTTTTCTCTCAACATCAGACAATATTTCATGTGAAAAAAAAAATCATTCAGTGGCCAAGAAAGCAATGTCATGATCATCCTAATTGTGGATAAGAATGATGATCCTAGAATGTGATATATATATATCACATCTCAAGAACACCCAATAGTTTGGAAAGCAAGGATCGCCACTTCCTCTCAGTCCATGACTTTGCAGTTCAACAAATCTCTTAATATCAATAATTGAATAGAAGCTGCAAAATGTAGTTATAATTTACTACCCGATTGCTCAGAAAGCAAGGAGGGGTATTTCTTTTCAATTATCAAATAATGACTGTCGTAGATTTGATAATCGAGCAGTAAATCTGCAGTGTAGTGTACATTGTACTTTCCAATACTATTCAATGGCTAAGAGACCAAGAATCACTACATCCTTTCAGTCAATAATCTCTCGACTACCTGATTATCTTAGTTTTAATCAAATGGAAATCACACAATGTAGTAAATACATTGCAGTGTACATCATTTGAATGCTTGAAAAGTAAAGAATGCCACTTCCTTTCAATCATCAGGTGCTCGATCTAATAATCGTTCTAGTTTTGATGACCAGTCCTAATCCCATCCATATTAATTGAGAGGATGTTGTTGGCATTTTATCCGCGGGGCGGAGCTATAGTTCCTTCCCTTTTCAGCGACTATTCATTTAGTTTGTTGAAGATTGCCAGATAAGTCACTGCAGCTACCTTTCCATTGATAAGTGGAATAGGAAGACTCGAGATGGTGTCGTCATTCTCCTCTATTTGTTTGTTGGTAAGTGTAAATCTGCACAATGGCCTATCTGTACCGTACCCACCATGGGCATCGAAACCCGGATTTTAGCATTATAGGCTTTCATACTTACTGCTGAGCCACTGGGGCCATTATCTACTGATTGATTCACCACTGGAAGCCATTCTACACTGATTCATTGGTTTAGTTTCGAGACTCCTGGTCAAGCCACTGCGCTAAAGACTTGTCTTTAATGTATGGATGCAGTTTATCGATGTGTTCTACATGTTTTCATGCACCTTGCATCTACTGCAGCTCCTAAGTTAGAAGACCAACTTAGTGGAGTATCATGTATGGACCAATCTAGCTGGATCCAAATTGTTTTTGTTTAGCAGGAACATGCTACAACCACATCCAGTCTCAGCACTGAAACATCTATTCTTTTACTGTCTGATCATAGCACTTCTTCTCACTGTGCTGCCTTTCTGAGTTATTGTCAGACGGATTCCTATGCATCAACCATCGTCAATCTCAGCCACTATACATACTATTGGAGACACTGGAGAACTGCTTCTTCTGGTGGAGAATGATATGTCATGTCCACAGAAAGTAACATTTCCGTCCTGAACATGAATAAGTTCAGCAACCAGACTATAGATCCCTGTTCAATTGCTCTATATTTCATTGCCATGTGTGGCAAGTGTTTGTCCCAGTTGGTTTTCTTGACATTAACAAACTTTGAAAACATCCCCTTAGTAGTATATATTACTTATTCTTCCAAACCATTAGACTGGAGGTGAAACTTTCATCACACTTAACATTTTACACAACTCAGCAAACATTTGACTGTTGAAGATAGCTTTCAGATGTGTGTGGATTTCATCTAGTGCTCCAAGTTGTGCTATCCAGTTCTCAGTTAACATATGTACGATGGTACAATTGTGCTGCTATTTTCAAGAAGTTAGCCACAAACTATCGAGAATATGACGTAAAACTAAGAAACTGCAGACTTCTCACTTTGTCAAGGTTTGAAGCTAATCTCTCATCACAACTATCTTAGCTGGATCCATTGAGGCTCCAACTTTCTCCACAATATGATCCGGAAACTCCACCTCTGTTTGCATGAGAAAACAGAGGTGGTTTCAGTTTAAAGTTTACCTTTCTTATTCACTGTAATATCATCTTCCGGTTCTCGGATGCAGGCTTGAAAGTGCAGCTAAACACCAAAACATCCTTCCACATAGACCAGGTATCTCTCAAGTTATAGTTCATTGAGTGTAAACTTTATCACCTGGTCAAAAGTAGCTGGTGCACTACACAGACCACATAGAATAATATAGAATTCATATAAATTGTGCTAAAAGCAGACTTAGACCTACTTTCATGATCCAGCTTGAGTTACATTATCCAGATAACAATGTTTTAAGCCAATGTGATTGTATGGCTTTATCCTGAACCATCTACTGCACTTCTGTGCTTGCAACCTCCCTATGTCTCAAAGGAAGCTGGCACAGTAGTTAATTTATCAGATGTGCATCATCTGTGTCCATCTGTGTTCAAACTAATTGGCCATCTGGTCTATACATTGGTATAGTCACCCAACAAAATTACTAAGTTGCTTTTGCTGTATTGATTATAGACTATTAGTATAATCAGCAGCAGTGTGGTAGCCACGTATTCGCTTTCAGTCAGAGTATCATGGATTCAATCCTAGCATTGCACCTAGCATTTATTACTTCCAAATTACTCATTGTGTCTGCAACTCTTCTAATGAACAGCTGGACAGTCAGTTGTCCATAGGTACAAAGCAACACTAAGACTTCAACCATTTTTGAATGGGTCACTGCTGGAGCTTATGCTGCCATCTTTCTCGACAGGAAGCATCAACACCTTAGACTACTTACAGATTAAACCATAGAACACCACTTGTATACATGGAGGAACTGTCAATCTGTTTTGCTACATACATTTGTGCAGTCCACTGTCTCTGGGTTCAATCTGGTTGGCATTGGTTGAATTTTCTATTGAAGGTCAGCTCACCCATTGCACAGGTAAAAGTGATGGAAAAGCTTAACAGATACTAATTCAAGATCCAATATTGGAAACAACCACTTTTGTCCTGTGAGCGACATTGCTTAGACTGAGCTGGATATACAATTATCCTCTAATGTGTAGTTTATTCCATTTGCCAGAACAAAGTCATTATTCACCTGGCAAAGTGATGGTCTACGTGGAACTCAATTTCTTACCCTTATACTGTTATCAAGACATACCAACCTCCACCCAGCCCTGACAGAGCTTGAGTAAACCACTAAAGTCTTTGGTGCAAGCTGTTTGCTCTGCAACACAGTTCAGTGGCCACGCCCAACTTGAGATCTCCCAGTTTTCTGGAGCATTTGACACAGAGGCCACTGCTTGTTACTAGTCATCCTAGACTTGTTGATCTGATTTCCAGTATCAATAAACGCTACCCACTTTCAGCTCATTAAAGTTTTGACATTGTAGATTGGATGGAATCTGCTAAACTGTTGGCTGAAACTAATAGCTCTGTCATCTTTGCTACATGACAAAATATGAACAGTTCCTCTGTCGGTGCCCCACTAGTCCACAAGTAAAGTGGATGCTTTGTTCCTCCCTTCCTGGATAAGGTCCAGGCAGAGGCATCAGCCATAGCTGCAGTGTGTGTCTCACGGGCAGATCTTGTGATGGCATGTACCCTGTAGACAGACTTTGCTGAAGCATGTACCCCATGGGTGGACATGCACATTCCTGCCCACTCACTGGATACTAGTGTCGTTGGTTTGCATTTCCATCCTATGGAGGTAGCTTATCGTTAACCCTTTGTCTAGCCCAATGTAGGTAGCTGGATAGCACCATCTACTGGTAGAATTGTCAATATAGCTGCCACTGCAGGCTTCTTCCTATGATGTCTGGTTTGAAGTGATCAATCAACTTGTGTCGTGACAGACACCATTTTTGTGAGGTGCTGATACATAAACTTATTAGGAAGTCCCTCGATGAAAATATCGACCAGGATATTTTCCCAATCTATGTAGGTCATTTCAAAGTATACATTCTCACGTAATCAGTGCATAGGCAGTAAGCTTTCTGTGCCAATCCTCTTCTGAGCCTTGAACTTAGCCTAACAAATTACCTGGTTCCCTACTAAGCCAAACCGGTGACACAACTCATATATGACTGTCTCCCAGTCTGCTTTCTGCTTTTCTGGGTAAAAGTTGTAGTTAGTGATGAGTTGGCC
>NW_013666883.1:269616-275524 GCF_000517525.1 Limulus polyphemus | reverse complement strand
TAATGATTCGACGTCCAGGGTGGCGGGTTGTTCCTGTGGATTTGTGGCATGTAGTAAGTGGAGGAAGTCGTCTGTAGATGTTAGCATGGGGGGGGCAGGCTTATACGGAGTGATGATGTGGTTTAGGTCTTTGGCAGTCTTGTATATAGGGGTAGGAATTTGTGATATGATTGGCCGTAGAGGGCTGTTCTGTTTATGAGTTTTTACGGTTCCGTAGATATATCCAGGCGCATAGTCTCCTATGATAGGTTGGAGAACCTTTTCTTTTGCTTGTTTGTTGACAGTGGCGATTCTTTGATGTCCTTGTCGAATTTAGGTTTAAAATGGCATTTTGGCCCCAGGTTGAGTAGTTGTTTCTGGTCTGTAGTCCAACTACGGGACCAACTACGCGCGGAAAGCACGAAACGACGTGACCGTGACAACACCCCCCTGCTAACACCAAAACTCCGTACTGCTGCTAAGGAACTCAGAAACCATGACGACATCATTGTGCGACGTGCGGACAAAGCTAATATTTTAGTGATCATGGACAAACAGGAATATAAAACAAAATTGGACGCCATTCCATCGGACAATAGCAAGTTTAAGAGGATTAGAGCTGACCCGACAAAAACACTAAAAACAGACGTCAATAAACTGCCGCTGAGCTCGAAAAACTCTACTGCTCTCTTATACAACTACAACAACAGGACCTTATCGACATAAATCCGGAATAATTAGACAACTATTTACACAGAACAGGAGAAAGGAGCTTCGAAACAATAGACTCTTCAAATCTAACTTAAAAGAACATTTTGCTAGAAAATGCAAAAAAAAAATCTGTAACGAATACAAACTCTTCCCAAATGAGAAAAAGGAAACTGTGGGAAGCATGGCCATTACAGCTGATAGTAAACCAAAAAGAGAAAAGAATAGAAATAACTAGCCAAACATCAGAAAATAAGAATTAGCTGGAGGTAAGAGATGAGGTTCAGCTGAGGGTACTTCATCTTTAAAGACACAAGTTAGTAGATTCATTGAAGATAGGCCGTGCAACATGTTGATCGATACTGGTTCTACAATTAGAATTGTTGGATCCAATCTGAACGGTGGAAAATTGTCTCCAAAGATATAGAAAGAATTAATGATTGATGCAAGCAGCAAGAGGAAATTTCAAAGTCATCTTCGCTGTTGAAGCTTCTCTATATCAAATAATGTGAGAGTAATTCACTTTGAGGATGAATACATATTGGGAATAGACTTTATACAGAAACATGGACGTGATATTAGACTTGCTTCAAACATGAAATCCCTGTGCACTACTTGAAAAATACAACACCAAAGACTGAACTTCCAGGGCAATTATCATACATCAAAAAGTGAAATTCTCACGCCAGGACTTATTAGGAATAAATTTATCGCTAGTTACTGGGGCATAGTATAATCAAATACCCAACATGTTCTGAAATATTTATGATTGGAAGAACTCTCGTGGATCTGAAGAATAATAATATGGTCATTAGGGCCACGAACACAACAAATCATTAAATTCAAATCCATCCTGGATGGATCATTAAAGATGTGAAGTTGTGCAGTTAGTACTTTCACACTATATAGCATCAGAAGCAGTCACTTTCGAAACAAGATGTAAGAAGGCTCTCAAAACGATAGAAGCCATGAAAGAATAAGGAGTGATAGAACTGAGAACTAGTCCTTGGGTATAACCTATTTTATTTGTGAGAATGAAGGTCTTGATCAACAAGAATCTGTGTGGACTACCACAAGGTGATTGAAGTCACCAAAATTCATGCCAACTACTGCCAAGGATTTACTCTACTTCTGATGCTTTATCTGGATAAAGATGGTTTTCAACATTGTATCTCAGAAATATTGACAAGTGTACGTCGATGAAGCAATAAAGAAGAGACAGCCTTTACTGCAGGAAGTGAGCGATTATAATTTATTGGGGCAGCATTTGGATAATGTAACATGCTACATTATAATGACCAATGGAATGTGTTTTTTCTGAACTACACTGAAGTGTCATTCTCATTTACTCGGATGACGTAATCACACATGTAAAGACACTTGATAACGCTTATGATGGGGTAAATAAAGTATTGGTTTGGTTCATTAAAGATAACCTTAAGCTTAATCCCTAGAAGTGGGAAATGTTCCACCAACAACTAAGCTTCCTGAGACACATAGTCAGTCCATAGAGAATCTCTACAGAACCATCTAATATTAAATATATTCAACATTGACTAGGTCAGTAGGACAATCCCTCGGCCAACTGTTCTCGTTAAAAAACATGAAAACATTAGGTATTACAGGGGCAAAGCTAGACCCCATGTTGAATTCATTACTCTGTTTATAACAATTCATCATCGAACTGGAGAACCGTTTTCGCGGGATCGGACCTCGAATTTAATATTATAATCCCTGAAGCTTACCACTGAGCGAAGAGGGAAGTGTGGGAGGGGTAAATGTGGAATACATGATAGGAAAATTAATAATATAAAAAAGAAATTAGATAGATCATATAAATGGCGTTCTTGTGATTCGTTTATCTTTCATAGAGCACAGAGCTTAAGTCATTTTAAGTCCTGTTGCTTCTTTTTCTCAGATATCGTGTACTTTATCGATTACAGTATCAATAATTTTAAATGTCAAAGAATCATAGAAGAGATGTCGCCTTCGAATATGTAAGAGCACGATGAGCATATACATGTTTTAAAATAATGACTCAAATACGTTTTACCATTTTTTAAAAACGTATTGACAAATCGTCTAAAACGCGATTGATTC
The DNA here is from genome assembly GCF_000517525.1 of Limulus polyphemus. Lineage (NCBI taxonomy): Eukaryota > Metazoa > Arthropoda > Merostomata > Xiphosura > Limulidae > Limulus > Limulus polyphemus. The sequence continues at coordinate 272,737 of NW_013666883.1, read as the reverse complement.
CAAAAATTGAAATTTACAAATAATCCATCATGTTTTTCCTTTCTTGTATGTGTGTGTGTGATAACATTATTAACTTGTGTATGAAATTTTGGAGATAGTTTTGTTGTACCATGAAACTCATAAATGATTAACAATGATGTTTAAGAAACTGAAATTTAATTTGTTTTTGGCAGCATTTCAACGAGAAGCAACCATTCGGTAACTCGGTCAAGCTGAAATAGACAAAAATGTTACACACGTCAGCACAAAAAAATGAGTAGAAAGACAAAGTGGAGCCTTGTGTTGTGTATATTGATTATTTTTTATTTTTTTAGAACAAAGTCTACCGAGGGGAAACGAAGCCCAGAATTCTGGCGTTGTAAGTCCGTAAACATATAGCTGTCCCACCAGGAGACGTATAATTATGAAGAAAATTAGAGAATATACTATTGCCTAATAAAACATTTTGCTATAAATCACAGCAATTCCTAATGTAGACGACAGTAAGGCTGTCATTTAATCGAAAATCAGTGTTTATTTTTGATATGATATCTACAGCAAATGCAGAATGACGAGATTAATAAAAATATTTATACATAGATCTAATGTATCTATTGGTAAGTAACAGAGTATCTATGTCTTGGTTGAGTCAGTGAAGTTCTGTTCGACGTAAATATATTCAGTATGAAGCTTGTGACAAATTTTGGCGCTTAGATTGTAAGAAACGAAAATGTTAGGTCGTCAAAAAATTAATGTCGCTTTTTTAAGATTAAAAACCCGAACAACTTATATATCAAATCAAAACATTTATTAAATGAAATAGTCTCAATTCTTATCGATGATGCTTTTCCATCTTACAATCAGGTTGTTAGTGCCCTGATTAAAGAAATCATTTGGCTTTGAAGCAAAAAACATGTCGATGTCCTCTTTAACACCTTCCACATTTGCATACGTTTTTCCATTAAGATGGTGTTACAGCGAACGAAAAATATGGTAATCTGATGGTGCCATATATGGAGAATATGGTGAGTGGGGGAGAACTTCCCATAATCTTGTGTTCCTTCAAACGTGCCACATGTGGACCTTTCCGATTGTCGAGTGAAGGGCGTTCCTAATGAAGGGCTTGATTTAAATATTCCAGTTGCTGACTATAGATCTCTGCATTGACAGTTCGCTGTGGATTGAGAAGTTCGAAATGACTTACTCCTTTGATGTTCCACCAAATGCAAAGCATCACTTTCTGCGGATGGAGTCCAGGTTTGGGGGTCGGAAGTGTTTTTTGTCTATGACTGAGCCATTGTTTTTCTCGTTTAATATGCGCATAGAGAATACATTTTTCATCACCGGTGACAATTATGTCCAAAAATGGTTCACGCGCATTACGCGCCAGAAGAGACGACGAAACGTTCACACGTGGGAAACGATGATCACCGGAGAGTTCGTGAGGCACCCAAACACCTTCTTCATGAAGTTTTCCAATATTCCTTAGATATTTACGTATTGTTTCATGAGAGACATGGAATTTCAAGGCCATTTCACGAGTGTGTTGCCTTGGGTTAGACTCAACAAGCGTCTTCAGAGCATCAATATCAATTCAAACATGTCGGCCCCTGCCATCAAAGTTTTTAAGGCTAAAGTCACCTGAACGAAATTTGCTGAACCATCGTTGACAATTGCGAACATTCAAAACATTTCCACAAACTTCTTTGATATTCTTTGTGGCTCCAGAGGCATTGTTTCTTTTCTTGTATTCAAATAGCATTACATATATATAGGCTACATAGCGTGATGTTTGGGCGGTTCGTTTTACTATTATACGTGATGTACGTTTTTTTGGGAGGTGGTTAATGAAAGTGTTCCAAAACGCGATATTAATTTCTTGACAACCTAATACTTAACTTCTTCTAAACTACAAAGTTCAATACTGTATTTATAGGTCAATCGAAAAGGATTATTAAAAACAAGTAAAATTAAGATTTGACTCATCGGCTACATTCATATACCCTCCAGCCCATCCTACAAATTCTGGAATATTTTTACTGCCACTTCTAGTAGTTTGAACCTACAAGAAAAAAAAATAATGGTGTTTCAATCATAACTATGGCAAAAGCCTCAAAAAAAAGATCTGAAGGCATGCGGAAAATGTATTTTCCTTCTGACATGCAGGGTAAAACGTGAGTCTGTAGTTTATGTTTTATTCTACTGTTGAATAAATTTATAGACACATCTACTGTGATCGTAATTAACATCGTACTAACTATTGAACTTTCTACAGTGGAGTTCTTTAATGTGAGATGCTTTTGATGTTGCAATTATAACTCAAATGAATAAATTATATGTACGAATATATATCATAAACGATGTATAGTAAAAAATTATATAGTGCCTCAAACAACAGGATACAAATGCCAACGTTTTATACTCAGTCTAAAATTAAAATATTCCTAATTCCACATATATCAATCTTTATTTTGATCATCAGATCATAAACTTTGATCTAATAAAACTTATTCAAACATCTAAACCTGAAAAGTAACGTTTTTTTTTTTCTTTTACGTACATTTGTGCATGATATACACAATGGCTAGTAAACGGGTATCTTCTGAATTTTATTCTTTAAACAATATTTTTTGACGATTATCTGCAACATTCTGTCCTATTATACACTTGGATTTCTGAATCATATTGGTCTTTTCAAAACAACTATGTGTAAAACTTATTTGTTGCCTTTATTTTTATATATTTTATTAGTCTTGATATACAAGTTTAGAATATAAAGTACGTACACAATGTTATTTTTCAAGTTTAGGATTTTTTAAATCTCTGTCGGTATAATTTTCTTGCACACTGTTATAAAGAGTGAATAATGTTGCTTCTAAGTGGTATATGTTTTGGAGTTCAGTAACGCTTTTACCCAGTGATATGTATTTAATATTTTACTTCTCTTGACCTAACTTTTATTATAAACGTTGACATGGAATCTCGCTTTCGACAGTCAACAGAATCATCGTGCAGTTCAGGAAACACGGCAAAAAAACAACTGAGCAGCGTCCGGGTCCATCGGAGAGGGCAAAAAGGGATGTCAAGAGGAGCATCGAAATGGATCCCAGACTAACGACTGCAGAAGTGGCCAAAGTTGATA
>NW_013666883.1:263501-269244 GCF_000517525.1 Limulus polyphemus | reverse complement strand
CATAGTCAGACGAAAGAAGTGGGTAAGTGATATGATGGCCAAGCCTCTGGACTTTTGGAAGGCCGTAATGTTCTCAGACGAAGCAAGATTGGCTCAATTTTCGGACAATGGAAGGATATGGGTCTGGAGAATGCCTCACCCAGAGTTTTGGCTCAACAGATTGCAGCCAACTGTGAAGCATGGTGGTTTCAGCGTGATGGTTTGGGGAGCTGTTTGGGTTGGTGGGAGATCGAGCTTAGTGGAATGTGTTGGCAACATAAATTTTGCGAAATACGTCGAAATATTGGAGGAAAGACTCCTGCCACTTTATTCCTCGGGTTTCGTGGACAAGAACACAACGTTGTTCCAGAAAGATGGAGCACAACCGTGTCACACTGCTAGAAACACCCAAAAGTGGCAGGAAGAAAATGGTATCCAGAAGTTGCCCTGGCCGAGCCAATCTCCTGACATGAACCCCATCGAAAACCTCTGAGCCATACTCGACCGGCAAGTCAAGAAACAACCAAAAAACCAACTTCGAAGAGCGATCTACTCCAAGTTTTGAAGCTAGAGTGGGCGAAAATCTAAAATTGACGAGATGATTCTCACGATGCCCCAAATGATCAAGGAACTCCACGAAGCGAAAAGAAGATCTACTAGATATTAATTAAATTATAAATATATCAATTCATGTGAATATGACTGAAAAATTTCATTTTTATTCTGAAAAGGTGGTGTATATTTACTTGTGACCACGCTGTGTATATACATGGAATGATGGACTTTTCACGAGTGTAAGAGGTACAAACGTTTATAATTCTTTTGGAACCCGTTATACTTAATATTTTATAACAATTTTTACTTTCACCTATTCATTTGTATGGAAACCTAAAGCGAACTTCTTATTTTTAACGAAAATCTTAGTTATCTGTTTTATTGGTTTTTCATGCTTTGTTTGTTTTTTTTTTAATTTCGCGCAAAGCTACACAAGGGCTATCTGCGCTAGCCGTCCCTAATTTAGCAGTGTAAGACTAGAGGGAAGGCAGCTAGTCATCACCACCCACCGCCAACTCTTGGGCTACTCTTTTACCAACGAATAGTGGGATTGACCGTCACATTATAACGCCCCCATGGCTGAAAGGGCGAGCACGTTTGGTGTGACGGGAGATCCGAACTTCATGCTTTGAGAGCAAATTAAGCTGAGAATTTTTATAAAATTTTCATTTGTTGATTTCAGCATCTTTAGGATTCTCCATAAGTATAGTTCTCTGAGATGAGCAATTTTTACATATTCTTTCGCCCAATTTTAAAGTTGTTTCATTTTCCAATTTTTCTATTCAGAAAAAAATGTACTTCTCCTATACCGTTTATTTACATAAATTCATTATCAGTTTCAACAAAATAGTGTAAAATTTACTCAAAATATTAAAATTAAATGGATTGATTGGATAATTAGTTGTTTTTTCATTCCCATGTGCTTTAGGATTCGCAGATGCCTTATAAAAAGCAATTGATAATTTTAACCTTAGTGGGTTCAATGGCAGGTCAGAAACTACTGAGATTCAAGTATATTCATCATCATTTAGAACGGAAGAAGGAGAATAACCAGCCAGCAACATCCGACATCAGTGTGGTTTTTTATAAAAACGACTGCATTTTTAATTTATCGGAATTGCTTTTTCTCCATTTCTCTTTAAAAAATAAAAATCTCACAAACAATGTTTTTCAGTTGTTTATAAATTTTATGTTTATTAAAGCTTGTTTGCTGTGTTTTAGTACTTTGTCCACCACAGTGAAAGAAATGAAACTCTGTGAGTTTAGTCAGGTTATATCTAAATACGAACTCCTTAACACATTCCTTTGGTTTCATAACTGGCAAGATGGTTAAATTATGATTTCGATTTATACGTTACAAAATATTTATCAAGTAATTCAAACTCTTAGGGAAGGATTTTTAAAGATTTTGTTTACAAGCATAATATTTTTGTTAATAACTATGTCATAGAGTGAAGTCATTACAACATTTCTTATTTTATATTGAACTATATTTCTCTTTCATATCACTTTCTATCTTATAAGAACATATTGCCTGTTACGTTTAAAGAAATGATTATTGCAGAAAGTGAAACAATCAACACAAAAGAAATAAACAAGTCTAGCAGTCTTTAATATATATAGTTTATTACTATATAGAATTTTAATTACATCCAACAGCAACAGCAAATAAACTCTATCTTAGTGAAAATAACACAATGTTCTAATGTATATAACGGTGAACTACAACCAGTGTACAAGGAAATAGGTACATCATTTGTTATATACATGAATATTAACCGAGATGAAATTTGAACTGTTGCTCACAAAGCTCAGGTCAAACTTTACTATGTCCATACTGCAAATCTTGGATCTCTGTTTTTATCGAAATCTCAGTAGTTGGCTATCCACATTACATTATATAATACAATACAACTTACGTTACTGAACATCATTGTTAAATACTTTATTACACACAAAATAAATCAAACACTTTTTAATGTCTAAAATTACATTTTAAATCAATTGTAGTATTTGATTCCTAGCTTAATCTTCATCTTTTTCCAAAGACTCTACAACTCTTTCTTATTATCATAGTGCTACAAATATAAATAAATAAATATATATATATATACAGTGAGAAGACGCGAAATTATTAAGGCTTACTTTACTATTCTAATCAAACTACGACTTTCAAATATGTTACTGTATTTTTTATTCAAATGAAATATTATTATTATTATTATTGTCTAATGAAATGCTATTACTATACATTCGATACACACAGGATTACTAACAAATATGAATATAGATAATATTACCGAATCAATCGGTAGCTTATTCTTGGATTATTAATGAATAAAAACACACAGCAGTCAATCTTCTGAAAATTATAGTATAAACTCAGCTTACTATTCTTTAAAACAGTACGATTACATACTTACACCTGCGCAAACCAGACATTCGTAGAAACATTATTGATGTGAATAAACAGCAGCCATTACGCTGCAAAAGCGCCCCTTTTTATATTTTTGACAAAATAAAATCGTAATTACGGACAAGAGAAAATTTACCTTCAGATACGTTAATTCCTTTGTAGTAATGACAATTATATATTATCTTACTAACATTCACGACAGTGTACTAGTTATGTGATATATAAACCATTTAACTAAAATATATTTCAATTTACTAATTTATTTATTGTTTCTAAATTCAACCAGGCTGATTCAAATACACATACAAGCAAAGAGAGAACTCACCACTCCCAAAGTATTTTAAACTTTTAACTTGACTTGGAGATACAAATCGTAGATTACAGCAACGTTTAAAAGCTTATTTATCACTTTTAAAGAACATTTGACCATTTGATAAACGATATCTTGTTTAAAGTTATTTTTCTACCTACCTCGCTACTGATCGATTTCTGAATTAACATTGGTGAACTACAGGTTATTTTCTTTCTTTACAGAAGCACAGTAGGCAGGTTACGAACATGAATACCGGCAGCTAGTCAAAATGGCCTTCAAAATATATACATATCTGCAGTTATATAGTACTACCTACAAATAGAGACAATCTATCTATTTATATCTATCAATCAAGCACACGTAATAATTGAGTTGACTCACACTCATTTCAAAACATTAATGAAGTGAGTGAAACTGATAATAATTCTCAATAAACACGTTATTTTTGTTAGAATTTGTTAGCTTGTTGTTAAGCACAAATGTACACAATGGGCTATCTTTGTCATACCAATCCGGGTATCGAAACCCGATCTTTAACGTGAAAAGCCATAAGACTTACCGCTGAGCCACTGAAAGACTAGTTTAAAAAAAAAGGAAGACAAATTTGATACGATAATATATTTAAGGTTGCTCATAAATGTCACGTATTTGGTTCAATGACATTTATTTATTAACACAAAATATACGCCTGACAATAGCCTATACAAGTTGAGACACAACTACACAAGAATACGAAAGAAGCTTTTTGTAATCAAAAGAGTACATTTGACTCTCAGAAAAGGTAACCTAATCTGATTATTTGAATAATTCTTAAATCACTTGTTAGTAGTAGTGTTTTTATCCATAAAACAATAAAAACTATGAAAGTATTTATATAAGAGACTATTTCTTCATATTTTCAAACTTAGATTAATATTCACTGTTGAAAATAAGTATAAAAGCAAGAAAAAAACAAGTCGTTGAAAAAATAAACGGATCAAAGTCGATAAATATGGGATGACATCCAGGTTGACATTATTATTGTTATATAAGAACTTTTTGGTAAGTTCTCTCTACCTGACTGCATCTGTAAATTAACATTATTCTTCGGTATAATAAAACACCCTTTTTGTACTATGTCAAACTCGCAATGTCATGATGTTATCTAACTATGTTTACTATTGTATAAATTTGATCTGTAGCCAATTCAGATTGATTTAGTTAGTTTTTAGAAGTACAGTTATGCAATGAGTTTCAAAGGACTGCAACATGTAAATCCATTATGGGTTTAAGTATTTAGACAAACAGTATTTATGATTCTGGTTAATTTACTTATGCTGTTTCATCTTTGTTGCAGCTTATAAAATTAGCTAAATACGGTTCATAAGTACCAGTCTGTATATCTTTAGATCAATATTTATTTCAATCTGAATCCATACTAAATGTTCATTAAAATATTTTTACATTGCTATCTAAAATTAAGGCAATAAAAAGTATCTTTATGAATCAGACTTCATTATACATTATGAAACCAGAAAACATGACAGTTATTCTAAACTATATAACAAAAAACCTGTACGATAAAACCAACAGACCCTTGCATAGCTGAAATAGATGCGGTGTGATTAACAATATAAATATTCAATAATGTCTTTATGAAAAAAGTCACAAAGTTCTTGTGTCAATAGACTGGAACATATTGTATGAAATTTAAAAAATGGTGTACAGTAAATAGTACAAAAGTATAAATGGTAAATAGTCCACAAAAGAAACATGAAGTACACGACTAACTTTACCCTTATATGTATGTATCGATCGTTCTATAGTTATTACCTGCCAGGTGATCTTGTTGTCATGACAACATCGTTAGGCCCACATGCGTCACAATATATGAAAAAAAAAAAGCGTTACACAGAAAAGGTCCAATAGAATAACGATATTTTAAGTATTCACTACCCACACAGGAGTCGGTATACATTGTCTGTAACACAGTCAATCTCATCTCATTTTAATACGTCACATGAGATATGGGGGAAGAGAACATAACATCACACATATACTCCTATTCATACACAACGTTTCTCCTATATCTATCTTCACACACTTCCTTTCCATAGCTGGTTATAACAAGTTTGATGAGAGGCAGGCTGGAGGTACCATCTTGAAATAAAGTTAAATATGTACATTCCATTTTGATTTTATATCATTTTTATTTAGAATTATCCTTATAGCCGGTTCAGTGTAAGATAATTAATCAGAGCATAGGAATGCTTTAACAAAACAACTGTATATGAAACTTATATTACAAGGTAGCCCAGAAGTCTGGACCCATAAGGAAAAATACACAATCTATTCTTCATTTATTTATCATTCAAACTGCATGCCATTAACAACCAGACACATATCAATTTTTGGTATACTGTGCCATCAGGGTATTTTCTTTCCTGATATATTTACAACTGACATTAGAAATATTTTGTTACTTTTAGAATATAATGTCT